>NC_054702.1:35184939-35210340 GCF_016097555.1 Gigantopelta aegis
CAGGTTGTCAATATGACCCCGGATGACGTTGTTTCTAAACTTGCTAATGAAATTTCAAATAACCCGAAATTACTAAAAACCGTATTTGCAAAACACTGAATACAAGACCTTAGTGAAAGGCGAAGCATAGTGATTCTGATTTTTTGTTAATGTATACTTTCATACATACATTCACACAGACATATTTTTCTTGGTGGAAAACAAAATTCTCGAACAATCATTAAAAGAAACTATCTGTTATTATTCTGTTTAATGCAATATTCACAGTTGCGTGTAGACATGCCCTATTTTCACAAAAGTATGTATTGTGTGTATTGTAGCAGAGCTTTACACATTGCCCAATCTATTTTATATTGATTTTCTAGTTCATATTTAAAATAGATAGTAATTAGTTTTGTATTTTGTATTTATATAAAATATTTAGAAAAGTATTCAATGAGATCAGACACTTTTTTATTGCCATTAAAATAAGTTCAACACTAAGATTTCATATTATAAAAATGAGGACAAGACGTGTGAAATCTTTTCAGAAAAGCTGTGTAATATTACAGGAATAGAACACGTATACCACTGTTTCACTTTCATTACAAACCTGATCATTTGAAATATATTTGGGGGTTTTGTGCATCTATAGCCATCAGTCTGTATTTGATACATTTCTTTAAACTCATATATTTTTCTGTTCTGAATGGGACATTAATAGAACCTTTTTTCGTTATGTTTATTATCAGCTTACTTCCTATCGTCAGTGGCTTGGAAACAGATCTGTTGATTTCCGTCGACAAAGGTCAACAATGATACGTCAGATTTAAAAACATCCTGTCCTGATTTCTTAAGACCTTTTACAGTTCCAGCATTGACACCATTCAGTGTAGAATTCTCTTTTGTAATCCTAATGATGGAGTGACTGAAATAAATATTATAAAAATAAGGTGCAGTGTACGTAAATTACAAAGAATAACGTTAATATTTATACTGGCCCTTCATGTGTATCATATAAAATGTTGCTTCGTTTTGTGTAAATTTAGTTTATTATTCAAATATTAAATATTTGTATGTTATGTTAAGATCATTTCAGTGTAAAAAGTATATAATAACTTGTGATAATTCCGTTTTTATATTTATATTTCCATCAAGTCACTAGTTGGACTTGGGGGGGGGGGGGGGGGGGGGGGAGGGTTCTGGTTTTAACCAGTGCCTCACGACCGGTACATCATGACCATGCTATGTATTGCCCCTCTATGGGAAAGTATGTATAAAATATTCTTTGCTGCGTTTTCATTACAAGTGGACTATAAGGCGACAGTATGTTTCCACTCTTTCTCTATATCAACCAAATCTGAAATTGACCATTTTAGACACCAAATAGTTGTAGTTTAAAATGTCCAGAGATGTTTTAAACAATGATTTCCCCCCCCCCCCCCCCCCCCCCCCCCCCCCCCCCCTTTGTTTTTGTTACTAGTACTTATTCTGAAGCTTCTGGGACAGTCTTGTTAAATCTTTAGAATCTGTAACATACAAATGATGCTCAGGCAACTATTGGGATTTTAGTAACGAATTAATATACTGTAGTTCGGTGGCGTTTATAAACTCTATACAAGACAAAATTAATATTTGACTAAAATAGGGACCCATGCTCTTTTAGGACCACGCCAAACTCCGCGCATTATGCTCACACACTATTTATTGATTTGACCTTGTTTTTGTAAAATCCACAGTAGGGTACCTCGACTCCAATAGTACTCAGACTTTCAATACTTCTTAACCACTTTCAGTGAATTAGTTTTATAATTATAATTTTTTTTTATAAATAAACGAAGTCCCATTCTTATGGCTTACCAATTAGATAGCTGTAAACGGTAATAAAAGCAGTTGATTTATAAATTGTATTGATATATGAATGGTTACACATACCCATTGTCAGTAGCTGCGTATATTGGGAAGGTGCATGTTGTTTCAATCTGACACCTAATAGAGTTTGCATCAGGAAAGAAGGTGAAGTAGGGTCCTTGCTGTGAAATTCAATTGTCAGATTCAAATAAATTATTTAGATAAATTATTCACAAACGAAAATAAATATTGTTATTTTCATATATTTTTATGACAAGGAACTTGAATTATGTACCTTTGACGATTCGATATTAAAGGTGCAACATGCTATTTGAAATGGCATTCCATAAACAAAACAAATTTCCATATTGAATTTAATAAAAATTAATTATATTTGTTGAATAAGTTTATAACAACAGTGAATGTTTAGAAACATAAACGTATAATAACTATCAGACTAGTAAATCGAATTAAAAACCAATATAACAATTTATGGTACTTACAGTCGGTCTGGCAGCTGGCTTAGTAATACTAACATCTGTAACGAATATACCAAATAAAAATATGCATTTGTTCAATAAGAGATTTTGCCATAACCTAAAAGCAGTAATTGTTTTAGCCTAGACCAGTAAAATCACTACAACCTGAAATATTACAACGCGTTAACATAATTAACAACCGAAGTTTATAAAAAATATATATATATTCATCGATTAATTCACTAAAACTTAAATGTTTTGTTCTTTGGTTATGTTTGCCATCATTACAATAACGGAGAAAATTGAGTGTATGATACATACCTTCTACAGTTACGATGTAATTTCTTTCACGAGAATCAATACTGAAAAGAAATTGTGGTTTTTTAATAATTAAAGAAAAAATAAACCATTTATACATTATTAGGTGTATACTACCAAATCAAATCCCATAGTCGACAATAGTAACATATGTGGCTAAAACTCCTACCTGCAGCGTATCAATCGACATAAACGCCATAGATATAAATAATACCACCCCTCACCCTTAAAGTGAATCAGAAAAAAATTGGGGGTCAAGCTGCTCATTTCTGAAATAACGGGCTGCGTCTATGACTACCCTAGTTCCGCATAAAATTCGAGTACTTTTTTTTTACAGGTACCCAATACATGTTTCAAGCACAAGGCTACTTAACACAGTGGTACTAGATGAAATAAAATTGCATACATGTTTTGCCCAGATGAAACTTTTTTTTTACAACCAACACACTCACATTTATCACCAATCACAGGATTTGTGGTGTTCACTTCTCTATCAAAGTACCGGCCTCGGTGGCATCGTGGTAAGCCATCGATCTACAGGCTGGTAGGTACTGGGTTCGGATCCCAGTCGAGGCATGGGATTTTTAATCCAGATACCGACTCCAAACCCTGAGTGAGTGCTCTGCAAGGCTCAATGGATAGGTGTAAACTACTTGCACCGACCAGTGATCCATAACTGGTTCAACAAAGGCCATGGTTTGTGCTATCCTGCCTGTGGGAAGCGCAAATAAAAGATCCCTTGCTGCTAATCGGAAGAGTAGCCCATATAGTGGCGACAGCGGGTTTCCTCTCAAAATCTGTGGTCCTTAACCATATGTCTGACGCCATATAACCGTAAATAAAATGTGTTGAGTGCGTCGTTAAATAAAACATTTCTTTCTTTCTCTATCAAAAGTTCGGTTCACCTCGAACTTTGACCCAGCCGAATGTTATTTGGTTTAGTACTACCTATAGCATGTTTCATTTTTAATCATTGGATTACAATATCATTTGTATTTCTGTGGTGTAAATTCTTCCAGTCTCTTTCATTCAACTGGTAATGTTTTACACTTACTTTAGGGTAGCCAGGGTTAGCAATTACATCGAAATATAACTGCCGTAGAAATGGAGTAGATTTACTAAATAGGTAAATAGAAAACTATTTTGCAGTCCCTAGGAATTCCCGTTAACATTATGATGCAATAAGAATATTGATAGAGATCCATAAATATTGTTTAAATGTATAATTAATTAATTACCTTTCCTCCAACATATATGTTTTAGCAATTCCATCAAAAATAGATGCTGTGGAAATAGGGAAGGGAATTATGGAATGGTATCTAACAATGTAGGCCTTGCTAATAACCATTTTGACCAAATCTTTCTACAGAATAGTACCGACCAACTCTTCTAGCTCATGGATTATTATACAGCTCATTCCATTTTGTTAGATTTAGGCAACCTTATATAAAATAAAATAATGGTTAATACACAAAACCTAAATATTTAAGCAATGTATTTGATAAAATAGTACTATGGATCCAAATATTTATCAAAGACAGATACATAGTTGACAATATATAGAACAAAATTGTAAATTACGTGTAAAATGAATAAAAACATTTGGTTATATTCGCAATGTTTGCAAAATATTACCCCGCTGAATCAGTGACTGTAACTTGCAACAAGAACGACCCCACGTCTGACTTCTGAATATCCCATGTTGCCTCACTGAATTTAGTGTTGCTACTAGACACAGACTTGGCTGGAGATAGTGAAATGTTACACTGTGGCAATGATGCCACGTAGAAGGTGTGAATTGTCCTGCAGGTGATAACGATAAGATAAATATTTTATATAATAATTTATTTAACAATTACATATAATCTAAATTGTATTTCTTATATATATATATATATATATATATATATATATATATATATATATATATATATATATATATATATATATATATATATAATGTGTAATGTAAACAAACTATTAAAAATAATTGTGCAGGTTCAGCTGATATTGGGAGTAAGAACTCAAAGACATTACGGTACAGTCAACCCTTTGTTACGCAGCAACCAAAGGGAGTATTAAATCTGAATAATACAAGAGCATCAGTATAGAGGAATGTGAACTTAAACTTTTTAGCCAGAAAATCAATTTTAAATAATGGTCAATTAATGAAAAATAAAATGTACTTACTCGAGTGTTGCATCATTCGGTTTTGCATACAGTTTTAGTTTCAGTGTTGATCCTACATACATCTTAAATTGATGACCATTTGGTTTCGTGGGATCTACAAATTCCGGCATTTCAAGTTTATCCAGTGTTTGAAATAAAAACTGGGGAAAAAAACATATTTTGTTTACTTTGATCAGTAAATATATTATTTAATCTGCTGAATAAAATATTGAAGCTAACTAATTATTAAACACAAATACACCTGTCCTACTTCGCAGATACCACATATCATACTGTGTAGCCTTCGACATGCTAACGACATTTCACAATATCGAATTGATGTTTTTGGCTGTGTATCACAAATATTTTATTGTACATATTTTATTTTATAAAGAAAAATGTTATTATTCTATGTAGAATATTAGTAATGTTAGTTTTTTAAAAACACTGAAATGGTAAATTATTGATATTGTTCTGCTCTGTAAATATAGTATGTAAGCTAAATCTGAACACATAAGTTGGGCAGTTGGTTTTATTGTCGACTAGTTTAAAATGTACATTTTTGTATCCTTTTTAGTTTTACCTTAGGTTTAAAAGGACATATCTCGTCGGTGGTTATTACCTGTTAATACCTGTGAACACACACACACACACACACACACACACACACACACACACACACACACACACACGAGCGCTTTGATTGCGTTTAACGATGCAAATTATAAATAGAAAAATAAATCGTATTTTGAATTTGATTCTAAATGTTTCATCCATTAGATCTTGTATAAATATAACCCAATTTTTCATTCAAAAACTTCAACATCGCTTCTTTTTTCTGGATTTTCCAAAACACGACAATTAACTGTCATTATATGCAGTGATGCAATTACTAACTTTATGCAACTTATTATTTGATCAAGTGGACTATATCTGTGAGTCCTATTTAACAACACAATAGGTTTTCCTACATACAAAAAACCCCAACATTTTGCTTTATCTTAATATTCTTTATTCAGAAAGTACATAGTACTTAAAATCTGGCGACCCGACTATGTAGTGGATAACGTGTATTTGTGAAATGGTTCTCGAAATGAGAGTTGTACTTACTTGGATATTGACGGGACTCGATGCCATTCTTCCTGCCTTATAGACATGTCCATTACTGAGTTTTATTGTTTTTTTGTTAATGTCCACCAAGGTGACAGGAATGCCTCCCCAGCTTCCATTCGTGTAAGGAACAGGGTTCCTCTTGGTACTGGATTCACCACTGTATGGCTCAAACGTTATTTCACAGTTCTAAAAATTATAAAACATCCTGGCTTGGTATCTGTGCATTTCACGTTATACTCTAACCCTGTTATACAAGAAATATGTTCAATATCATGACATTTAGACTAGATGATCTTGTAACTCTTTACCGTCATTGGAGAGGGACGTAGCTCAGTGGTACAGTGCTCGCTTAAAGGACGGTCAGTCTGGGATCGATCCCCGTCGATGGGCCCTTTAGGCCATTTCTCGTTCCAGCCAGTGCTCCACAACTGGTGAAACAAAGGTCGTGGTATGTACTATCCTGTCTGTGGGATGGTGCATATAAAAGTATAAAAGACCCCTTGCTGCTAATCGGAAAGAGTAGCCCATGTAGTGGCGACAACGGTTTCCTCTCAATATATGTGTGGTCCTTAACCATATGTCTGACGCCATATAACCGTAAATAAGATGTGTTGAGTGAGTCGTTAAATAAAACATTTCCTTCTTCCTTACCGTCATAGTTTTCGTGAGTTCTGTTAAGCCAGTCCATTAACCAATCAAGTAACAACACTTCTAAACAAGTAACATGTAAAGATTCTTGCCCACTTTATGTGAAGCAAATTATAGACCGATTTGGACAGCAAAAAGCCTATGATCCCCAAGAGTAACGATACATGGGATGCAGACAGGGTGATCCATTATCACCATAGATTTCTATTGTGTGTTGTGAAATTATTTTATAAACGATCTATTTCACAAACAATGTAATATTTTAACATAGTAATAACTTATTAAAATATATGCTTATTTAACAAAGCTGTTGAATCATACATATATACCTGATATAATTTACTTTATAACAGCAAATAATACTATTCAGTTTCTTCCATTTATCTAAAACTTTTGGTTAAAGGCCAAACTTATAATACAAATATATGCACAACCTATTTAAAAACGTATTTAAACTTGAAATCCAAAACTTCTAAAGCACAATGTAAATATACGAACCAAGGTTTTACGTTTTTTGTTTGAGGTGATTGGGGAAAATATTGTATACTACGTTTACATTATTTTAAATATTCAGCATTGCTATGGTTTCAATACATGTACTTTTTATAACAACTATTCAGAAACTATACCGCACTATTTTCTTTGAGTAAAATATTGTTAAAAGGTTATGGTAAGTAGTAAAAAAAAGTGTTATTATTTATAATTAATAACGAAAAATTTAATTTTCTTAATTTGTTAATTATCTATTTAAAAGATTTATGTTCATGTATGTGTATATGTTTTATTTTATTAGCTACTTATTTTAAAATATTTTATCAATTGGTTATTTCATTTGGTTTTACGATATACCCTATAAGACAACGCCCTAACCTTTCTTTCCCGTCAAACTAAAGTTTAGCCAATGATATTGTATTCTGGTGTCATGTGATCATTGGTCACGGCTAGTCCGTGCACATTCACACTGAAAAGCAAGCCATCAACATCGACATATTATTGAGCTATTCCCGATATATTTTCATCTTTACTGCGACGGTTACACAGGTTTGGCTAACATGCATGTATATATTTATATAATTGTTGTGCACATTATTTCCATTATGATTTAAATATTAACTATTGGTAGATATAAAATCATAATAATCTGTATTAACTATAGGTACAAATAAAATGATAAATGAAGTTGACACAATGGAAAAAGGTAATGTTTATAAGTATTTAAAAGTATATTCAAAGTATTTTACATACATATTCATAATTTACTAACTGTAAATACAATATAATAATTACCAGTGTAATTATGTTGTATACAATAACGATAAATATATAGAGGTCTAATTGTTAGGCATTTAACCAGTATATAGTTTAGCTTATATTATGATGTTTGTTTATAGAATGACGAGTTGACTAGATATCAACCACAGTAGCCAGCAACCAGTTCGGTCCATAACCCACAGCCAAGGTGTGTAACTAATCTATTTATAGGTGTTTGTGTGTGTTTAGTAATGTACATTTCTTATTAGCAACGCACACATTTTTCGTGTGTTGTTGGTTTCACAAGCGTGTTGGCCAGCGCTTGTCATTTTGTAAGCCGGTTCGATGAACCAGTAGTGTGATTATGCTATATTGCATCAGTGGGCTATGTCCACGGATGAGTTTTTGAATGTATATACATGTTTATTTTGATAACGTATAACTGTGTGTAGCAAGTAATATATAAATTAGTATCCTTGACAATGTGTATTTAGTCAAGTTGTTAGATGTAGAATAGTATAACATTTGCATTGTATGATGACACGTTGTTTTATCAATTATATTATATTATATTATAGTATATTATATTATATTACATTATTTTTATATACTATTTTCAGGACCTTTATTTGACGTTTGCCAAATAAATCGAATCCTACCCAGCATTGTTGGTGTCCTTCCTGATTAGAGGGATTTAACCCGTATTTACAGTACTAATACAACAAAATGCAATTACGAAACATTTAATGCAGAATGGGATACATGACTCAATATTTGAATGACAACAAATAACTAAAAGATATACAGAGGTACTCGGGTAACATTATTACCATACTAGACATACCAGTCTCAAAGCATTATTTGGGACTGGAAAATATATTGTTGCTTACCCTGCTTATAGTAATATTGATATGTTTTTCAAGATAGCCAGCCTGCACGAATTCAGAGTACTTGCACGCCACTAGGTCACCATCTGGGTCATCTGTAGCCAGTTGTATTTTCGTTTTATTGTTCAGGAGAACCCTGTAATAATTACCAGTTACAAATGTGTAATAGCTACACATACTATCTACGAACTAGTGTACGGCGTTTTTGTGCTTAGAACGCTGGACAACTTTCAATATAAAAATGCTACTGAAATATTTTCGTTTAATGACTATGAATTCATCGTTAAATTTGGATCGTCGCCGTGGTATGTTCGTTTACATGTCCATAAAAATAGTCCCGTGACTTCATTAAATTGCAACTAACTTGCAAATTTATCAAATTCTGAAAGTATGTGATTAATGGTCATTTTATTAGATATGTTACCTATTATATATATATATATATACATACATACATACATACATACATACATACATACATGTGTATATACAATGTATATATATATATATATATATATATATATATATATATATATATATATATATATACATACAGACAGACAGACAGACAGACAGACAGATATATAGATAGATAGATATTGTACGAGTGATTGATGTTAAGGACGGTGGAGTATGAACGTGCTTTTGCTATTGGCTGTTTGTGTTTCTGCTGTTTTGTTGTTGTTGTTGTTGACTTACTTGTATATTGGCTTGAACATAACTAGCGGACTGTTGTTTGGCTGTCCCGTGTCATTTCGTACTTGTGGGTGGATCTTCACTTGTATCATGTACCCATCTCTATTGGCTATTTGGTCATAGTTTAATGGAAGCCAGTGTTTACCCTCAATACTGAATAAGAATTATTTGGTTATTTATTTAAGAAAAAAAGACGTTTTTAAAATGATTCATTTTAAGCAGTTAATAAATTAATTAATTAATTTTATGGGGTATAGATACACACCACAAACATCTACACATGATATAAAGTACAAACAGATACGTAAACAAGATGGAGCTGGTGTAGAGGTAAACAGTCCTCTAAAATAAATGTTATCACTGGTTGAAACATTTTCTGGAATAATACTAAAGATACACTAAATAATTATGAGTATGAAGTCCTTATACATGTACAAATGTTAAGTAAAACAAAGGTTCTTTACCTTATTTTGGCAATATTTATTGGATGTTGTAATTAGTATAATGAGATTCAACATATTTTCATTATAAATTGGTATGTTAAGGAGTTGTTTATAAAATGACCATTTCAAAGTCACTTTCTGCATTTGAAACTTGCTCTAATAAACGCGTTTTTAATATCGTATTTTGTGGCTTTAACTCTTAAAAGGAATTACATCTAGATCCTTTTTTCCAAAAGACTCAAAGTTCATAAATTAAATATCTGGCAAGAAACAATAAAACAGCCCTATACAAAATGTCTTTAAAAATCATCAGCTAGTTGAATTAATTCTTTATTAACCTTAATATGATCAATAATATGTGTTTGTCAGTATATTGTAATCCACTCTTTAAAATTTGTTTAGAATGCCGGTGTATTTACGAGTCCGGAATAAATGGTCAAAAGTTTCTAATTATCTGTTATAAAATGTTCAATAAAAACGTGTTTGCAGTAAGAATTCTGCTTATTGGTATTTAATGGAACCATCTGAGTTTTGTTTATTATGTTATGTTATATATGCTGCTAAATATCCGAGAACAGTTTTCAACTGTATCTTCCCTTTATATTTTTCCATATGTATAGTTCTTATAGATAATATATGTACTACATTATACGTTATTTATCTTGTTATTTCTATCCATTCAGGCTCCCCCTGCGCGTGCTGTAACCTCACCGTGGTGCAGGGGTGTAACATTCTCTTTGAGAATGGCCAATACAGCACAAATCCCCTTGTTTTCTTCGGGATACAATTAAAGTTTTGAGTAAAAGTCAGTACCTATCTGTGATATTTGTATTTTTGCACAGTTCTTTACACTGTTTATATTTAAATCTTGAATTTTTGTATTGATGTTGATCATCACTTTATTTGTTTGCATTACCGTAGTTTGACACCCAATAGCCGATGTATTTTTCGTGCTGGGGTGTCATTAAACATTCATTCATTCCATTCAGGCCCGTAGCCAATGGGCATGGGGAGGGAGCGTCTTCCCACCTAAAACGGTTCCCGCTTTATAATATATTGAACTTTAGATGTTGTTAATTAAATACCCCCCCCCCCCCCACACACACACACACATAAGCACACACGCGCGCGCGCACAGACACGTTACACTAGCTGGCTACGGACCTGACTTCATTTAGACATGTATTAGTATTTTACCCTCTTTGCATAAAACATTAGTAGTAGTAATGTTATTGACACAGTGTGTCCTATATATTATTATATACTGTCGTGAGTACAGATCAGTTTGAAATTGTTGCAAATATCATTGATATAAAATATTTCAGGATGTTTGTATGCATACACATTAAAATAGTATTTTGTTTACTGAAAATATTATTCGTAGTAGTAAGGGCCCCACTATGGGGCATATCGATTACACTATTGCATCATCCAAGATGACCGCCAAACTGCGCAGTAGAGAATGATGCAAGATGACAAAATCGCTGACGTCACTAGGCCCCGCCTCTGGAAGGGTGTGTACACGTTCATTGTAAGAACTGATGCAACACTGACGTCACTAGGTCCAGCCTCCAGAAGGGTGTGGACACTTTTATTTTAAGAACTGACTGATGCAATACTGACGTCACTCTTACAGTGTACATTACAGTTTTTATTTTAAGAACCGATGTAATGATCAATACAGTAGTTTGTCCAAATGTATATTTGAAGACAATGATTACTTAAAAGACATATGTTAATTAATATCCCCCACCCCCTTTTTTATTATATAGCAGCTTATTAAACATAACGTTCATCACACTCAACATTGAATACAGGTATACTAGAGAAGAAGAAAAAAATAATGAGGGGATGTGAAACGTTAATAAATGATACATTGATATTTGTATTACACATTTATCAGCAAAACCATTCCTATGTAGTCTTTTTTAGTATTTCCAAAAAGTGCAACATACTCGGTCAATAATAAAAAACAAACATTATTCATAGGTGTGTGGTACCGACCGATATGATACAATCCTGAATGAACTGAATGCTGGAACGTTCGGAAGTCTTGCCAATGTTATACTCACCTATATTAGAATAATATCCATAGGAAAAATCCACATAGATGCTTACTTGTGAGAATGATTTTAGCAACTAATCTTATACGATATAAGGCGCCATAGTCTGGCAGTCAAATTGAAATGTGATATCAGTCAGCTGTGAATCGTTCAGTTGATCTGCATCCTGGTAATCTAAACTATGTGTAATCCCACTTGAATTTTGTTTACTCCCCTCCCCACACACTCAGACACACACACACATCTCGATGACAATAATATATATACACAGTGTTGAATTCGGGGTGAGTGTGGGGAGGGGTCGGGTAGGGGAAGGGGAGTTGATGTGAGAGCGGAGTACCCCTAACGTACATATTTATTTATTTGAAATATGATTTTTTTTCTTAATATAATATATACTTACTTTTGAAGATACAATACATCTTTAAGTATGTCCACATAATGCATTTTTAATCCACTCCTAAATACACTGTTTATCACAATACATGTCATACACTTATTTCGATATAAAATCCAGAAGTAATATGTTGTTCAAGCATATACACGCTCACTCACTCACACACACACACACACACACACACACACACACACACACACACACACACACACACACCTCCCCCATGGTTTTCACAAGTTGGAATTACTTGTTATATGAAAATTGTAATATATTCCGTCAATGACTCACTTCTTAGTACAATGTTTGGCACCAACATTTCAAATGCAATCTGACTCCATATTTTGTAAGTTTGCGGCGGGGGGCGGCGCATCGGGACGGCTGCGGTAAGCGGTGCGCTGAGGGACCGATGGGATGTCGCGGCGGGACGGACGGGGCGGCTGCACGGAGGTGACGCAATGGCGCGGGCGGGAAGGCGGGGGCGAGTCGTGGCGGAGGCGTAGATTAGCAAACACACATAAGATTGTCATCTACCAGTCAGAGTAGAAAATACCGATGTCATTCACGTCTATATAAAGAGCCCCACGGGACAATTTGCTTCATTTATCGCCGGATCCGTCGACGTGACACTTCATTTCAAACCTATGCCTTTCGGAGTCTGATCATCAT
This sequence comes from Gigantopelta aegis, assembly GCF_016097555.1. Lineage (NCBI taxonomy): Eukaryota > Metazoa > Mollusca > Gastropoda > Neomphalida > Peltospiridae > Gigantopelta > Gigantopelta aegis. The sequence goes on from NC_054702.1 coordinate 35,197,900, forward strand.
GAACTACAAACTGTACGTTCCCGACACCGAGAAATGGACTCGCCATTATCAGTTACAAGCTCAAGGCAAATGTATCGTTTCATCTCGTACGGGGGAAAGGATGGACGTGGATAGCTTCTTGGAACTGTACGACAAAGATTACAAGAAGAATAAGAAGCTCGAAGAGTCACACAACAACCCTTCCGTTATTATGACATCTCCCACGCAACAGGTGGTGGAACAGGCTAAAGCTCAACTGAAACGCCAAAGGCAATATAATCAACAACAACAAAGTGGTGGGGGATACAAGCGTAACGCCCCGAAACGGCAGAGGCAGTTTTAAACTGTATAAAAGGAGCCACGGAAGTCGGACATCGCCATTTCAATTTGAGTCTGATTGTGGCGCTGTCAAATTGTATCAGAACTCGTGTTCTGAGTGTGAAAAGATATTTTCCAGGAGAGATGCCATGATGTAACATCTAAACACCAGTCATCCCATCGGTCTTGCCGCGCGCCGCCCCCGCCGCAAACTTACAAAATATGGAGTCAGATTGCATTTGAAATGTTGGTGCCAAACATTGTACTAAGAAGTGAATCATTGACGGAATATATTACAATTTTCATATAACAAGTAATTCCAACTTGTGAAAATTCATTGAGGAGGGGGCCAGGTGTGTGTGTGTGTGTGTGTGTGTGTGTGTGTGTGTGTGTGTGTTAGCGTGTATATGCTTGAACAATATATTACTTCTGGTTTTTATATCAAAATAACCAGTTAAAACTCATACACTTATATTGTATCATTTAACAGAAACATACATGGATCAGAGTTAAAGATATACAATGTAGCACTCATGGTCTTTGTTTTGTTTTCTTTTCTCCCCTTCAGAATTGCTTCTGGTTTTTATCACGTCTAGAGTTCAAACGTAAGTGTGCATATCCGGTTTCAGTTTGACTCTGTAAATCAGTTCTCAAATTCTTTAAGTGGTCAGGTATTAGGGCCAGAGCATCAAGCAGTAACGAATATCGTAAAACACAATCCATTCAGCTTATACAAACGTTGTATAAACTAACAGGCAAAAGAAACTTATCACTTTTAAAATAAGTTTATTTGAATTAAAGATACTGCAATAAGTTTGAAAGTAATGAGAAAACATTCACCAAAACACACCCTGTGTTTCCGAAAAGTCACTGTTTCCGGATTTAGTGAATTTCGTGCAGTCATGAAAAATGTGAAAAACAGCATAATTTGAATTTGTTAAAAATGCTCGTGCATGATTGTTGCATAAATACCGGTGTGGGACAAAGCAAGGAAGCAGTATCAAAAGGAACATCAGAGAGATGCCGAGACTTACCCAAGCAGAACGCAACAGCTATCGGTATGGCCGATAGGGGGGCCTCTCAACGGCAGATTGCAAGAACCTTCAACTGCAGTCAAGCCGCCATCAGCAACTTGTTGAGCCGTTATCAGCAGATAGACCAGGCACAAGACCGTGCAAGATCGGGAAGACCAAGGGTCACAACGCCAGCTGAAGACCGCTACATCCGGACAATCCACCTGCGGAACCGATTTGTGACGGCGACGGCACTGGGACACCCCATCAGCAGACGAACAGTCTTATGACGACTCCGCAGGGCTGGTATCAGAGCTTTCCGCCCCTTCCGTGGAATGGCCTTGACCCCTCTACACCGTCAACACAGATTACAATTGCCACGAACTGTACGACGGTGGCAGCGGCGTGATTGGGAAAGGGTGCTGTTCACGGATGAAAGTCGCTTCAACATGTTCCGAAATGATGGCTGAGTTCGTGTTTATCGACGTAGGGGAGAGCGACTGGCGCCAAACTGCATCCAAAATGTGCACCCTTTTGGTGGAGGCGGCGTCATGGTATGGGGCGGTATTTGCGGTCAACGGACAACAAGGCTTCTCATCATCCGTGGAAATCTGACTGTCAAAGATACAGGGATGAAGTGTTGCGACCTGTTGTAGTGCCATTCTTGCGTCAACAGCCTAGGGGTACCCTTTTGCAGCAGGACAATGTACGACCTCATACAGCCAGACTTGTTCAGGATTATCTCAACAACGTTAACGTCAACGTATTTGCCTCGGACATCATGTTCTCCAGGCATGAATCCCATATAGCATCTCTGGGATCATCTTGATCGACAGCTGAGACAACGCGTACCTCCCCCAGCAAATCGATAGCAACTTGAACAGGTTTTGTTGGATGTTTGGCGCAGAATTCCTGCTGACGTCATCCGACGACTGACGACATCCATGAGGAGACATGTTTTGGCGTGTATTGATGCAAGGGGTGGTCACACACGCTACTGAGGACATGTCTTGTCCCATGATTTGACTTTAGAAGCACGTTTTGAAGGGACTCTGATTGTGCAAGTTTTAATTTTGACCCCATGTCTCTTTCGCTCGGCCTTATGGCAAGTGCACTATCGATATGGCAATGCTTTTTTGTAAAGACATTGGAAAATTATTCCTTTCAGTAAAATAATCATCATATAGATCACATCTGTCTTGGTTTTTCTTTATGGACCTACTGAACAAGGTGATAAGTTTCTTTTGCCTGTTAGTTTATAATCACCCCCTCCATTACAGACCCTTTTGGAACTTTAGTACCATAATATGATCCCTTTCAGAATTGGATGTTTCAATTGCATTTTTCTCTAACTATGTTAGCATAAGTGTATGACATGTACTGTGATAAACAGTGTATTAAGGAGTGGATTAAAAATACATTATATGGATATACTTAAAGATGTATTGTATCTTCAAAAGTAAGTATATATTATATTAAGAAAAAAAATCATATTTCAAATAAATAAATATGTACGATAGGGGCACTCCGCTCTCACCCCCCTCTCCCCCTCCCCTCCCCGACCCCTCCCCACACACACCCCGAATCCAACACTGTGTATATATATTATCGTCATCGAGATGTGTGTGTGTGTCTGTGTGTGTAGGGAAGGGAGTAAACAAAATTCAAGTGGGCTCACACATATATTAGATTACCAGGATGCAGATCAACTGAACGATTCACAGCTGACAGATATCACATTTCAATTTGACTCCCAGACTGTGGCGCCTTATATCATATAAGATTAGTTGCTAAAATCATTCTCACAAGTAAGCATCTATGTGGATTTTTCCTATGGATATTATTCTAATATAGGTGAGTATAACATTGGCAAGACTTCCGAACGTTCCAGCATTCATTTCATTCAGGATTGTATCATATCGGTCGGTACCACACACCTATGAATCATGTTTTTTTTATTATTGACTTAGTATGTTGCACTTTTTGGAAATACTAAAAAAGACTTCATAGGAATGGTTTTGCTGATAAATGTGTAATACAAATATCAATGTATTATTTATTAACGTTTCACATCCCCTCATTATTTTTTTCTTCTTCTCTAGTATACCTGTATTCAATGTTGAGTGTGATGAACGGTATGTTTAATAAGCTGCTATATATACTCTTCAAAAGAAGAAACGCAAAACCACATTGTCGTAACATTTGGAGAATTGATTTAATTATTGAATGGCGAGTCCGATAATTACCAAATGTTGCAGGATTGTTCACAATTCACTCTAGTCCATTGTGAGTAAGTGATAGGACACACCACCAAGGTCAAGGTCATCTGGAGTCAATACCGGGTGTGGCCTCCGCGTGTGTTAACAACTGCCTGGCACCGCCTGCCCATTGAAGCAACCAGAGTACGGATGACGTCCCGGGGGATGGTGGCCCACTCGGCCTGCAAGGCTTCTGCCAGCTAGGGCAGGGTCTGGGGCTGTGGTTGTCGCTGTCGGAGGCGTCGGTCCAACTCGTCCCATAGATGCTCAATTGGGTTCAAATCCGGTGATATCGATGGCCAAGGAAGGACATTAATGTTGTTGTTCTGTAGGAAAGCCGTTGTGAGACGTGCTGTGTGAGGCCTGGCGTTGTCATGTTGGAACACTGCGTTGGCGTTGGCCATAACTGGAACGATGTGTGGCCGGAGGATCTGGTCAATGTAGCCCTGTGCATTCAGGTTGCCCTGCACGTGGACCAGGTCAGTTCTGCCAGTGTGTGAGATGGCTGCCCACACCATGACACTACCCCCGCCGTATCTGTCCACTTCCTGCACGCAGTTTGCCGCATAACGTTCACCACGACGCCTATACACGCGACATCTTCCATCATGACGTCGGAGCAGAAATCGGGACTCGTCACTGAACCACACCTGTCTCCATCGCAGTTGAGGCCATTGTCGATGAATCTGGCACCACTGCAGTCGGAGTCGACGGTGTTGTGGTGTTAAGATGACACCTCGAACTGGACGTCTGGCACGAATTCCTACCTCACGTAGGCGGTTCCGTACGGTCTGGTCGGATATCCTGCGCAAACCTGGTATTGCTGCGGCTGTGGAGGTGGCAGTAGTCAATCGTTCCCGAAGGTGGCGTACCCGGATGTAGCGGTCCTGCCCGGGGGTAGTGACCCGTGGTCGACCGGATCTAGGGAGGTCACGTGTTGATCTATGTTGCTGGTAACGGTCCCACAGTCTGGAGATGGTGCTTGGGGACACATGGAATGCCCTGGCAACGGCCGTTCTGGATTCGCCTGCGTCTAGTCGGCCGATGGCATTGTTTCTCTGCGGTTCACTGAGACGTGGCATGTCCTGGATTGTCAATTGTCGGCCAGATACAGAGGCCAGGCAAGCGAACACCCTGCACTTTTATACTGTCGGTGTTCATGTTGCACGTGCAGACAACGCACGTGCAGTGGTGACATGGTTTGCACGTGGCTGCGTTTTTGCGAATATTCACATTTTGGAACTTTATTGTACAGTAGCTGCGTTTTATCGAATGTAACCGTGGGAATGTGTTTGGGACATGCAATGACCTTATATTCACAAAGCATGAACCGGTAGGAAACATAAAATCGGAGTTATAACCCATTTGTACCCTTTTGCGTTTCTTTTTTTGAAGAGTATAAAAAAGGGGGTGGGGGATATTAATTAACATATGTCTTTTAAGTAATCATTGTCTTCAAATATACATTTGGACAAACTACTGTATTGATCATTACATCGGTTCTTAAAATAAAAACTGTAATGTACACTGTAAGAGTGACGTCAGTATTGCATCAGTCAGTTCTTAAAATAAAAGTGTTCACACCCTTCTGGAGGCTGGACCTAGTGACGTCAGTGTTGCATCAGTTCTTACAATGAACGTGTACACACCCTTCCAGAGGCGGGGCCTAGTGACGTCAGCGATTTTGTTATCTTGCATTATTCTCTACTGTGCAGTTTGGCGGTCATCTTGGATGATGCAATAGTGTAATCGATATGCCCCATAGTGGGGCCCTTACTACTTTCGTTATGTCGAATATTTTTCGTTATTTGAAATAACAACAAATACATTTGAAGTAACGTATGTCTCAGCCTATTGGAACAAATAAATGAAGGGAGTTAAAACAGCAAAACAGTCGTCTCAGCCCATTGGAACAATTAAAACACGACAGTTAAATGAATGAAGGCAAAACGTAAATGGCAAGCAAAAAGGAATTTTATTGTTTTTAAGTTTGAAGCAATCGGGCAGGATAACGTTATCATAAATATGGGATACATAAAATGAAGCCATTTAGCATATTTTAACAAGAGTGTGTACAGAAAAATATAACCGAGTTACCAGTTATTATCAAAGTTATGTCCCGAGTGAAATAATGTTCACTTGTCACGAGCTTTAGCGAGTGAAAACTGAAAATTATTTCACAATATGTTATTCTGTTTATTACCTACACGGGTGTGTAAGAAAATATGTTATGGAGCTGCTAGATGACACTTGTACAACGTTTTCAAACGCCGTTCCCTCATTTCATTTTACTATTTAGCTAGTTGTTCGATCTTTTTATTATACTTATTTTATTACTGTATCTAACATGCGAATTAACGTAGCTTTGTTGTTTAAGCACGTACTTCTCAGTTATCTCTACTTGGGAACGCTTTGCTTTATAAGGATATCAAATAGGACCTATGTGTTCAGTTTTAGCGTTGATTGTATACATCGTCGGCACTTTTATTATTCGTTTTAAATCATGTTACGTTTGAATTCGACGATCGCTGTCTTTTGCATCCGTGCTCGAAACAGGGGCAGCTAAATTTCAGCAATGATCCTCATTAAAGGGACATTCCTGAGTTTGCTGCAATTTTTAAGATGTTATCGATTAATACAGGCTTTTTAACAATTGTTTTTACATATGAAATATATTTCTCTGCTTAAAATATTAGCGGCTGTATATTAAACATGTTTGTGATCGTTCTAATATTTGTACTAGGTTAAATTTCATTTTATTTCCTAAAATATTTCCTACGAAATTATTGAAGACAAAATCCAGTTTGGGCTTCTTACAAATATTAAGACGACCAGAAACACATTGAATATACAGACACTGATATTTTAAACAAGGCAATATATTTAATATGTAAGTTTAATCGTAGAAATAGTTCATTATTTGGAATCATCTTACAATGCGGCAAATTTGGGAATGTCCCTTTAAGCGCTAATGAACAAAAGTATAATTTCAAAACACCTGACATCAGTATAGTAACATTTGCTGTCGATGTCCAGCACGACTTTGGCGACCTCTTGCTCCCAATGTAGTCTGCTGTTTAACCCAGACACGTATCCAGTCATGTTTTGTTTAACCTCGTCCATCACAGCATTAAACGATGTTCGTCTTCGTCCGTGACTTTTATAAGTAATTTCAGATGTCCAGTTTCCAAAGTAGAAGTCATCACCAGAAGCTGTAATAGCGAGTTGTCTGCTGCTTGTTGTGCTTCTTCCAACGTCTGCTGATGAGCAGGTTGGTCCACATGGTCCTTTTGTTAGTTTCCAGCCAGTGATAGCAGTGATTTCAACCTTTACATTTACCAATATAAAACATTATAGACTAAGAAACCAAAACCAATATATTCCTTCCTTTTTGCAAGAACAAATTTATTAAAAGTGTAAGTTTTTACATTCAACATTTGATCTGTGTGTGGAATGCCAGTAGAAAATCGAAATTGTGAGCTAAACTCATATTTCTAAAAAGCAGTAGCATCTGAGGGTTACATGGTGTCTTTATTCCATTTAGCCAATGTGCTCTAGTGCTGTTGTTAAACAAAACTAAATTATTCCATTCCATTTATATGAAAATCGTAAGGAAAATATTTTACACACTATATTAAAACACGCTGTTAGTACTTCAAATGAGATTTAAACCGCTGTGGACTTACTACGGACCCCTCTGGTAATGGATGGTAATGTTATAAGAGTAACCACCATTATTTATTTTAATATAAACTATAACCAGCAAAGACAACTTTTTTTTAGATTCTGTAAATATTTTGGACCAGCTGATCTGCAGTTAGTACTAAATGGTAGCATGAAGTTAAATGATGAAGGAAGGAAATGTTTTATTTTATTTAACGACGCACTCAACACATTTTATTTACGGTTATATGGCGTCAGACATATGGTTATGGCTAAATGATGAAGCTAACACATGTCCGTAGCTAGGATTTTTTGTTGGGGGGGGGGGGGGGGGGGGACTGAGTAGTTAATAGTCTAAAACTCCTTAAACAGTTTTTCTTTACATTTCTATAAAAACAAATCGGATTTATTTTCGGGGGAGGGGGCAAAAAACATATTTTTCTTTATGTTCAGAAATACATTATACAAACACAATGATTTGATAAATGAAACATTGTTTGATTTTAAATTACATCTAGTTGTGCGGAACCCGTCTAAAAAGTATTTATTATCAATGATAACTCGTCGGAGCAGAAAATTAAACATAAAGTTCACTTTCTTTGTTCTCTTCTTTTTTTTACCTTCATTCACATTATATATTTGTTTTCTTTTCTTTTTTCTATGTATTTGTTTTGAATGTCTATATTTTAAAAATTAGTTGCAGTCAACGATATTCTTATAATATATCATAAATAGGAGTGGGCCTCGTAAATATATATATATATATATATATATATATATATATATATATATATATATATATATATATATATATATATATTACTCAAGGAAAGGTGATAATTATATTAGAATAGACACATGAAGATGGGTGAGTAAAAGTGTGTGTGCGCGCGCGCATGTGTGTGTGTGTGGTGTGTATGTATGTGTGTCTGTCTGTGTGTGTATGTGTGTGAAGTGACTATTACTTTAGACGGAGATTTGATAACAGGCATCAGGTATTTAAAATCATAATGATGAAATGAGTAAAATAAATATCGATGAGCCAAAATAACGATGCTGACTAAGATTACGGTTATGTTATTTAGTGCCATAGTTTTGTTTTGTTTTTCTATCGCTTTACTATACCTTGAAAGTAGAAGTTGAAGTGTCTACGAACTTAAAGGCCAAAGCTCCACCTGCAAAATGGTGATCAGGAGAAGCAGCTACTGACACACGAAGTACCAGAGACAGCACCAGAAACATCAGTGTTTTCTTTACGAGACCCATTGCATAAGTCTGTCAAATAATAGCGTCGACAATTCCATACAGTGAACAATTACACTCAAAGGGAATAAAACATAACTATAAAGACAGCCCTGAGTTGCTAGCCTTCGAAGTTTAACAAACAGAAACAGAAAGAAATGTTTTATTTAACGACGCACTCAACACATTTTATTTACGGTTATATGGCGTCAGACATATGGATAAGGACCGCACAGGTTTTGAGAGGAAACCCGCTGTCGCCACTACATATGCTACTCTTTCCGATTAGCAGCAAGGGATCTTTTATTTGCGCTTCCCACAGGCAGGATAGCACAAACCATGGCCTTTGTTGAATCAGTTATGGGTCACTGGTTGGTGCAAGTGGTTTACACCTACCTATTGAGCCTTGCGGAGCACTCACTCAAGGTTTGGAGTCGGTATCTGGATTAACAATCCCATGCCTCGACTGGGATCCGAACCCAGTACCTACCGGCCTGTTGTCCGATGGCCTAATCACGACGCTACCGAGGCCGGTTTTAACAAACAGAAGTTTTTTTAACTACTAAAAAAAATAATAACATATTAAATACATGTTTTTGTTTAGAATGCCATTGTGCCATTTGTAGCAGCTCAAACGTTATTTTACTTCGTATTATATATTTGTTTGTACGTACGGCATTATTAGGAGGTGAAGGGCGGGACGTAGCCCGGTGGTAAAGCGTTCGCTTGATGCGCGGTCGGTCCGGGATCGATACCCGTCGGTGGGCCCATTGGGCTATTTCTCGTTCCAGCCAGTACACCACGACTGGTATTTCAAAGGCCGTGATATGTACTACCCTGTCTGTGGGATGGTGCATATAAAAGATCCCTTGCTGCTAATCGAAGAGAGTATCCCATGAAGTGGCGACAGCGGGTTTCCTCTCAGTATCTGCGTGGTCCTTAACCATATGTCTGACGCCATATAACCGTAAATAAAATGTGTTGAGTGCGTCGTTAAATAAAACATTTCTTTTTTATTAGGTAAAATCCGGTCTGGGCTACTACAAACATAAGGACAACAAGAAACACACGGACACTGATATTATAAACAAAATAATTAATTTAGTATGTAACTGTAGTCATTAAAATCCTCTGTTGGTCGGAAATATCTCACAATGGCAGCAAATTCAATCGCTTCAAAACCTCTACTTTAAAAATATTTAAAATCTGCTCCGCAGTCGTAACTGATTCAGTATATAATCACTGGGTGTAATGTGTACGCGAAGACGTCTTCTGATAATTATACAATGTATATTCAATATTAAAAAAAACATGAATGAAATTAAATGAAAAATATTCTTTAATACCCTTCCAATATCTCAATTAGGGTTAAAGCACGCTGTCCTGTACATATAATCAGAAGCCTACGCTGTCTGTTGAGGTTAGAGAGATAAAAAGGAAGGAAACACAAGAAAAGATAGGGCAGTCCTGAGAGACTATTATGTTTAAAAGGAAAATTCACAAAGTTACGCTAACGTATATAACATTTTAAAATGTATACGTACTCACTGTCGCATGAAAATTACGTCCCGTACATTATCAGTATTTCCTATGATCGGTATGCGTTAAACCTCGAGTTCCAGTAGGTCTGACAATAAAGCAATACTGCGTGATTTTTATGAGACTATTTTCGCCTATCTTCACAACGCAGGTATTATGAAGAGATAAAAACTATCTGGCAGAGGTGCGCAATAAATTACGTTCGACAAGAACAGAAACAAATTAAACACGTTTAGTTTTATTATGAGTATATGCGATTTTCAAAATGCATTTCGTATTGCTTAACTAAGGACATTATTTATTTGCTTGAACAAGAACATGCAGTATATATTATATAAGCCTTGATTACTGTGGTCATTGCAATATATTTTATTTCACAACAATGAATGAATGAATGAATGAATGAATGTTTAACGACACCCCAGCACGAAAAATACATCGGCTATTGGGTGTCAAACTATGGTAATGCAAACAAATAAAGTGATGATCAACATCAATATACAAATTCAACAGTTAAATAAAAACACAGTGTAAAGAACTGTGCAGAAATACAAATATCACAAAAATACAAATATCACAGATAGATACTGACTTTTATTCAAAATGCTAATTGTATCCTGAAGAAAACAATGGGATTTGTGCTGTATTGGCCATTCTCAAAGAGAATGTTACATCCCTGCACCACGGTGAGGTTACAGCACGCGCAGCAGGGGTTATTTCACAACAAAAGCATTTGAATGTTGATTTTGGGGTTCATAATTCATAACTTATAATATATGTACTCAAACATGATCTCATTTACCAAAGGAAAAGTTTATGCTCGAACACAGTACAAGATGTATATGTAAGTACAAATATATGTACAAATATATACGTCACTGCATGGTGTAATATATTGAAGTCTGGTGAATTTATTGGTGGTGGGGTGATGATGAAAATAACGGCGGAATTTTTTAAGGATTTAAAGATTATATGTTGCATCAAGTAGGTTAACATGATCTTGCATCCTGCCATATTGTAATTACAGGATATTTATTACACAGTGACATTTCTGTGATGTTATAGTTTTTATTGGTGAAAAACAAAATAAACAAAAACCTTCAGAAATTCTTCATAGAGCACAAAATCGTATAGGGTAATTAGGTGGTCCCCGTCTATACTCAGCTGAATTCAATAACAACAAACTTTTGTTATACATTGTAAAATAGAGCAAAGTAATATTAATATGTTATATATATATATATATTATATAATATATACTATATATATATATATAAGAATATAAAACATCTTTAATGGTGTTCAAACACGCTGTCTTGGACATGTATTTTAAGCATATATGGGCTGAAGTAGTTGGAGTGGTTTTTTCGCTTCACCATTAATCCATCAAAATTCATATCAATTTTTAAAGGGACATTCCTGAGTTTGCTAAATTTTTAATTTTTTTTTTCTTTTTTTTTTTTTTTTTTTTTTAGGGTGTATATTAAAGGTTTTTTTGAATTTTGAATGGTTAAATTGCATTTATTCAAAAAAAACTTTTCTCTAAAATATTTGGCCGTTTAGGTTCTACAAATATTTAAACGGTTTTGAAAATCGCATTTTTAAAAAGGAAAATTTCATTTTTAGTTTCTTAAAAAAAAAACATTTGCCCAAACGACGAAACCCTTTTTAAGGTCCAAAATCCATTGGGCTTCTTAATAAAAATTTAAGAAACGAAGAAACAACCAAATATTAACAACCCGGATTTAAAAAGAAAATTTTCTTTTAATTGTAAGTTGTTTTAAAGTTTAGAAAAAAATTAAGTCAGGTAAAAATTTAAACTTTTTACCAATGGCGGCAAACTCGGCCAGTAATTTTACCCTTTAAAGTTATTACCATTCCACGGAACCAAATGGTAATTTGATTATATTTTTTAGTTTAGTTAATACCCAAATTTCAAAAAGGCTTTTAACAAGGGTATTTCTAAATTAAAAAAGCCCAAATTTTTGGTCGGTTTTGTTAAACCAAATGTCTTTTTTGTTTTATTAAAACCCATCATGCTTTCCCAAAAGGAAAAAATAAAAAAATATTTTCGCCCAAATGAAAGTTTAAACTTTTTTGAAAGTTTTCGTTAATTTAAAGCCAATTTAATTTTAAAAATTGGATTAAAGTTAACTAACCCCAATGGGCGGGACCCCAAGTATGGAATTTACTTCAATTATTTTAATGGAAATTACCAAAGCCTTTTATAAGGATTAGAATTTTAAAAATAGGGCAAATTATTAATTAGGCGAACTTGTTGGGTCTTTTCCAGAAAAAAACAGGGGAAAAGTGAAGTTAAACGGTTGTTAATTAAAAATTTTCGGTTATAATTTTTAATTCTTCCCTTTTAAGGGAACCTGGTTAATTTAAAAAATTTGTCTTTGGGAATTAAGTTTTTAGGGACTTGG
>NC_054702.1:35210540-35261286 GCF_016097555.1 Gigantopelta aegis
CGGAAAAAACCGGAATTTGTAACATTATGAACGGAAAAGGGAAAAATCTGAAACGGAAAAATCAGTGCCTCTACATGTAGTTGACATGTACAAACTAATACATGTAGACAAATGTATGTTTGTTTGTTTTTTAATTTCATTATTTCCCTCCCAGTCCAACACCCTTTATCTTTTTGTAATAGTTTATATTTTGTAGGCCTGAAAATTGGTACAGATTCTTTAGATTCAAATATATATCATGTATTTTATTTTTTGATTTCTTCATAATTAAAATTAAAGGTCAACATTGAATATTTCAAAGTCTGTTTTATCCTTGAGATTTGATTGATACCAGGTAAAAAAGTAAACTTGAAAATTTAACTGAAAATTAGTTGCTTTCTCTTGAAATTTTGATTCCCCACACCGGAAACTTGGTACGCTATGATTCTCTAGGGTAGTCTTTTTAAAACTAACAGAAAGAACTAAATGTTTACATTAATAATAAACAATAGCTAATTACATAGCAGATCTATCCAGACTACATTTGTTTTTCAGAATCCCATCTGAATGTTGGATGACATATATCAAGATGACACTGAACAGGACAACTGAGGAAAATGGATGTGAAATAATCCAATCTAACAGTTGGAAATAAATATATATAGTATTTATAAAATATTTGTTTGTATATACTGTTCAGATATATTAGTGAGTCAGAATGAAACATCACTTTGTTTGTTAAGACTATTGTGCTTCAATTTTTATGTTTTGTGGACAGCTAGTTTACAGATAGGGTGTGTAAGCGGTGGCATTAATACAGCAATTGCCCGAGAATATTGAAATTTGGCCTCCCAAGGACAGATTGCTGCCTATTTTCATTTGTTTAATGATTAGTTCATCACCAACTGCTGGATGTAAAAAATTAAATTGATAATTAATTCTGACCCATAGTCTTCAGAGGAAGCTCTCTACATGTTTCAAAAGCAGCAAGTCATCTTTTATATGATCAGGACAGAACATACCACAGCCTTTGATATTCACTTATATTTCACTTATACTTCACTTATACAGCGTTTTTGTAAAATATCAGTGAATCACTTATACTTCACCTATACTTTACTTATACAGCAGTTTCTGTGAAATATCAGTGAATCACTTATACTTCACTTATATTTCACTTATACAGCATTTTTGTAAAATATCAGTGAATCACTTATACTTCACTTATACAGCAATGTTTGTAAATATCAGTGAATCACTTGTACTTCACTTATATTTCACTTATACAGCATTTTTGTAAAATATCGGTGAATCACTTATACTTCAACTATACTTTACTTATACAGCAGTTTCTGTTAAATACCAGTGAATCACTTATACTTCACTTATATTTCACTTATAAGTCACTTATATATATCTAATACTTCTGTTAAATATAAGCGAATGACTTACACTTCACTTATATATATGGTTAACACTTCACCTATATGTCACATATACTTTGTATAAGTGATACCTCATTTGCATACAAAATCCTAATCGTTTACTTATAAGTCACTTATACTTGAAAAATATTAACGACTTATACTTCACTTATAAGTGAAAAATATAAGTCATTTCGGTAAGGGAAGGTGTTGACTACCGGTATCCAAAATAACCTCTGCATGTATAGAAATGCATTATGCAAACCAACAATACCATTCATCACAGTGTTTTCCCTAGAAATAAGTAAGGCATGGTAAAGTGATGTTTTGGGGGCATGTTTTATGTGCAGTTTTAAATATAAGGGCTTTTTTTTCCATTATACAATTTTCAAAAGGACAAAAACCCTATGGCCATTTTATTTTCTATATCTATTTCATAACTTAATTCAAAAAAGGAAATATGTAGTACTATCCACATAGGTGTGTTTAAAGGCTTCTTTTTACATGGGCAACTTATAACTTTATAAAAGGCCAGGCATTTTGATTTTGAGGACAACATGGTGCTAACCTATCTGTGGGAGAGTACATACAAAATACCCCTTGCTGTTTAATAATAGGCAGAAGGTTTACTCTCATACTAACACTTAACTTCTGTACTGGTCCAGGACAGACTTGGTTGAACCTTAATTGGATAGAAACCAGTAAATAAGTTATAACAATTTCTTTTAATGAAAACTGAAAAGAAGGGTTCTATATTTATCTGTCCAACAATAACATTTAAAAAAAAATGTTATGAATATTATCTTTCCTAGTGTATCTAAGAAATGGTAGACTTACCAATTTTATAATTTGCAATGTTAGTTTTATTCTGTATGCATCCAGTATTAAAGTACACACTTGGTTTGAAGCAATCAATTGGTCCAATGAATAGAAATGCAGTACAAATGCTCAGGATGCTCAAACGAATGTTGAAAAGTAAAGTTTGTTTTATTTAACGATGCCACTAGAGCACATTGATTTTTATCTTTAATATCATCGGCTATTGGACATCAAACACATGGTCATTCTGACACTGTTTTTAGCGGAAACCCGCGAAGTTCCCAGTGACCACTTACAAAAAATAACAAAACGCATCGAGATCTTACTGACATAGCCTATTTAATCATTTGATTTGGCAGTAAACTCCATCAGTATTGGTAAACATTCCCTCCCCTAGTTTATGAGAAGGTCACTAAATTTTTACAAGGCCAGTTTGTCGCTGGAGTAAATCATTAAATATAGTTATTATTATTATTATTATTAATCGGAACACCTCGCTACGCTAGATGTAGAGTAAATCAGAAAAGATCGCATATATTCGTGAAAACAATTTTCCGACTCTTCGCCCGATAACTCACAAAAGTTACCGAACTTCAATTTGAAGGGAAGTAACTCCATCAATCAATTGTTAGAAGAAAACATTTCGTGGCTAACGGGTCGCCAATAAAACTAAATTTGCGACAGTAAAACCACCGATATACGTCCGCAAATCGGAAAACACAGTAGGGTTATCCCCTAAATGACACAAAATTAGTGCTTGTGATAGTTTTGGAATGTTTTCGTGGAAATCGTTGTTATATTAAAAAAAACATTTTTGGATATACAAAAAAGGTTTTAGGGTCGGCAGGTTCAAATTAGGAAACAAACAATATTTTATGATACGCCTTATTTCAAGATGCCAACCAATACAGGCAATGTACCTAAGGAGATGGAACTGTTAAAAATAAAGTGCCACTGTATATTTGTAAAATGTTTAACAGAATCATTAAAAAAACTTGTGGGTTTAAGATAATCAATTAATAATAATAATAATAATAAAATAAATTGACAGATGTAAAGAAGAAGTTTGTTTTGTTTAACGACACCACTAGAGCACATTGATTAATTAATCATAGGCTACTGGATGTCAAACATTTGGTAATTCTGACTCATAGTCATCAAAGGAAACCCACTACATTTTTCTTAATGCAGCAAGGGATATTTTATATGCACTTTCAAACAGACAGGAAAGCACATACCATGGACTTTGACCAGTTGTGGTGCACTGGTTGAAACAAGAAAGAACCCAATCAGTTGAATGGATTAACAGATGTAAAATGCATTGTAACATTATTTTACAGTGACCTTTTCTTGGCCAATAGAATGTAAGATCTTTGGTAGTGTTGTGCATGGTGTAGTATGCATGATGTAATTTTGTTAATTTGTAATGTAATATTATTTTAGGTGGCCTAGTACTTGCTTTTTATTCCCAGTGTTAAATACCATTATTGTAAAAAAACCCAAAAAACCCCCAGACCAGCTAAAACTGAATTCCATTGCAAACTGGCAAAACTCTATCATGCTCACTAAACAACACACTGTACCCGAGAGAAAACAAAAAAAACAATAAAGGGTCACTTTAATATAGTGTTTCATTATTCATTTCATTTCAACTTATTTTCGTGCTTATATGCAATTAAGGTTCAAGCATGCTGTCCTGGGCATACACCTCAGCTATCTGGGCTGTGTGTCTAGGACAGTGGGTTAGTTGTTAGTTGGTTAGTGGTTAGTGAGAGAGAAGAGGGTGTAGTGGCCTTACACCTATCCATTGAGCCCTTAAGAACTCGCTCTGGGCAGGGGTTAATAAATTTTCAAAAAAATTACTTGCCACAGGGCAAGTGCCAATCAGATATTCACTTGCCCCATATATTTTTCCACTTGCCCATACTTCTTAAGGTAACCAATACAGTGCTTAATAATGTAATTTAATCTTAAAAATAATTGGTTTCATTGCACAAATAAAGAATTTTGCCAATAGGTTACAACACTTACTCAGGAAGTACTAAATGTAATAATTAATGTCTGTCCAGTAGTATCCACTGTCTTCTCTATTTGTTGATTTAAACTTTATTGTTTTAAATAGTGTCCATATGTTCATTTAAAATTTGTTATTTGTTTGGTAGTGTTCATCTCAATATAATTATTGTGTTGATGTATGTATTAGTGGCTGTGTATGTGGCGAGAACCCTTTCCACTTATGAGCTATTCTTTTATGGCTGGCATTGGTTGAGAAATGTTTATGGATTTTGGCCCATGTGTCATTATTGTGAGTATATTATTTAACATTATCTGCCCCCAAAACATGCCTCTGGGATGTTTTTACCCTGTTCATAGCTGAGAAAAGTCTCTCGCAAACAGCCGTGGCTGGGCTCAAAGTAAACATGAGCTCTGTTAATGTTTTTAAATAGTGCATGATTGGTAAACAACAGAAGGGGAGGAGTGTACATCAATTGCAAACTTGAGCATAATTTCTTTGTTAAAAACTATTAATAAAGCAGAAAAAATTAATATATTCATTTATGCACCATCATGATTATGGCGTAGGGCTAATGAAATCTAACTTGTCACAATTATGACGTAGGGCTAATGAAATCTAACTTACCTTACCCGTTCATTTTACACGACGTAGATTTACATTTGCAAAGTACTGAAAAACATTAAGTATGTTCTTCTACAAGGTTTATGATATCTAAACTAAAATGTCTTGCAACGTTTATAACAATATGTACAGTTCATAATATTTATGCTTTGTTCAAGTGAACTCGGAAATTATAAACATGTTTTACGTCCCCGTTGATTTGCAAAGAGTAGATTCCAGAGTCCACCGTGTTAAAGTCTAATATAATTTGAATATGACAATTTTTGCAAGGAATAAACATTTTGATTGCATTCACAAGGCATGTATATTTTATTTTTATTTAAAATACACCTGCGAAGTCACAGTATTGTCTCAACGCTCCATTATTTTTTAGTAATAGAGAAATGAAACCCTACTTAATTAACCCACCAAAATCATTGGTGTTAATTTCCATACTAACATATATTCACATAAAATTATTACTCAGTGGTGTATTTTAAGTAGGGGAATATCCTCGTAACTCTCCATTCCTGAAAAAGAATGGGACTCATCTCCATTATTTTTCAGGAATGGAGAGTTACTCAGACATTCCCCTATACATAAGCTTTAAAGCATATTGGATGCTATTTCCAAGTTTGAAGATCATCGAAGCCAATTACTTGTACGAATTCAGTCAAACGTTCAGTGGCGAAAATTACTGATAGTAAAAGGGGAATAACTGTAAAGTTGTCATTGAACTTTTCAACACATTGTTTTCTGTTTTGGTGTTAACTCATATTGGCAAGAGTTCCGATCGTTCCAGCATTTACAGTTAGGGTTAGTTCTCCTTAGAGCTATGTAAATGCTCGAATGATCGGAACTCATTCCAAAGGTTTTACCGAGATTTGTAACAAAATTTAACAACACAGAAAGAAAGAAAGAAATGTTTTATTTAACGACGCACTCAACACATTTTATTTACGGTTATATGGCGTCAGACATATGGCTAAGGACCACACAAATTTTGAGAGGAAACCCGCTGTCGCCACTACATGGGCTACTCTTTGCGATTAGCAGCAAGGGATCTTTTATTTGCGCTTCCCACAGGCAGGATAGCACAAACCATGGCCTTTGTTGAACCAGTTATGGATCACTGGTTGGTGCAAGTGGTTTACACCTACCCATTGAGCCTTGTGGAGCACTCACTCAGGGTTTGGAGTCGGTATCTGGATTAAAATCCCATGCCTCGACTGGGATCCGAACCCAGTACCTACCAGCCTGTAGACGATGACCTAACCACGTCGCCACCGAGGCCGGTCAACAACACAGTTTTAGGTGTTAATTAGTCACTTGTCATCGGGCATATGCAGTTAACATAATTACTTGCCTGGCATGAAAATTCCACTTGGCACGGGCGTTGGGCGATGGGATTTTTGAACCCCTGTCTGGGTTGGAGCGGTACCGGGCTGCGAACCCTGTACCTACCAGCCTGTAGTCTGATAGCTTAACCACTATGCCACCAAGGCTGGTTTTTCATTATTACATGTAGGTCATCCTCTTTAAACCAACAAGTCTTATGTGTGACTGTTACTTTTAACAGTTCCACCTTCCTCGGTTCATTACTTATATTGGTGGCCATCTTGAATAAATTAAAATTAACAGGTATAGAAGAACTGAACTACTTTCATTGTGTTCATTGATCCCTAAAACCATGGGTTAAATGCAAGAATTACTTTTCTGTATCAAACAATAAGCAATTTATTGCCATTTTCTCCATCTGAACCACCATATTGGCAACCATCCTGTATTCAGGTGACCCATTTATGAAATCTGAATTATGAAGGAAGGAAATGTTTTATTTAACGACACACTCAACACATTTTATTTACGCTTATATGGCATCAGACATATGGTTAAGGACCACACAAATACAGATACCTATAGTAACAATAGCCGATGATTAATGTTATTATAGGTGTTAAAACTGTATTGATATATTTTATATTTTATGAGATATTGAGAAAAATAGCTTATGGATGGTGGCCATCTTGGATTTCAAGATGACAGCCATATATTCGATGTCACCATTGGATTCTTAGACCCCTGAAATGTCAGTCTAGGTGTTAAATCTGTATTAATATCTTTACTACTAAATAGCAAAATAGTAATCTAATTAAAATTAGCTCCACTATTACATGTAGATCTAACAGCAGGCTGTTGGAACTCATGTCCAGTTGACCTTTCATTTGACCAATCAAAACCTTACTTGCAAAATCATGCCAGTGATTTGAAAAGAATATGAAAACATTCGGGATTATGCCGAGGGTATACGAAATGATTCGGGTGAGTTACGAAGTATGCTGAAAACTAATTTCAATATAAAATTTTATAAAAAACAAACCTGTGATGGTATAGCCATAAAATCTGTTTATACTAGTATACAATCCAGAGTTTATTACTGCACTTTTCCCCCTGTTGTTTCAGTGTTGAAATAGACCAACAAGGTCGCCTATTGCATAAATAGTCTCACCCGATATTTTTAGAATCTGTATGCTCCCGAATAATGCTATAAAAGGCGAAGTGTAATTGGTCGATATTTAAATTGTTATTTATAGATGAAATGTCACCTGGACATGAGAGTCTATGCAATGCTGTTAGATCTACTGGCGGACCCAGTAGAGCTAATGTTAATCAGATTGGCAAAATAGCATGTGGACGGCGACCATCTTTGATTTCAAGATGGCAGCCACAATTTGCAAACACTTCTGTCACCACTGGATTCCTAGTCCCCTATTATGTGAGTATAGGCATTTCAGCTCTCTCGATATGTGTATTAGTTAAGGAGATATTAAACAAAACAGATCCACAATGGTGGCCATCTTGGATTTCAAGATGGCAGCCATACAGGGTGCAATTTCTAGTGGGCCCTGGACTAAATATCCTTGTATTGGGTTACTCTAACCATTTGCCAATGTTCATGCTTTCACAGAAAAGTGCACAACTGATCAGCTAAGTCGCTCCACTACTAGCATGGATAGTAAACATACTGTAAGGTTATTCACATATATTTGATTACAAAATAAAAACATTACATACAATTTAGACATCTACACTGATCATTTAGATAATGGATGAATCTATCACATATAGTGTCTACATAAGGTGTTTACTTAGCTGAAATATACATTAGTTAACAAATATGTAAATGAATATAACATCTTTTGGGAAAAGTACCCTTGGTGAATGATAATGTACCCTCAGTAGTTGGGTACTGTAAAATCCACCCTACTGAAATCTTAAGTGTCTCATTTTCCTAGAACTATCCCTAGCACTGACAGTAAACATACATGTACCATAAGGTTATTCACATATATTTTTAAATAATAATAAGAATAATAATTTCTTTTAATTTGGAAATGTACTCTGATCATTTAGATAATGGATTAATCCATCATATACATATTTAATTGTCATGTCTACATTAGAAGGTGTTTACTCAGCTCAAATATACATTAACCAATATATATGTAATGTAATATACCATGTTAAAGGAAAAGTACCCTCAGTGGATGATATCCATGTATCTTCAGTAGTTAGGTACAGTAAAATCCACCCTTTTGCAATGTTAAGAATCTCCTTTTCTGAAAACTACCCCTGACATAGTAAATGTGCAGTAAGGTTATTCATATCTATTTATTAAAAAAAAAAAATTAAAATTAAATTAAAATTAAAATTTTCATATGAAAAGAAAATCCACCCTAATCAGTTAGATAATGGATTAAGCCATCATATTCATATTAAATTGTCATGTCTACATTAGAAGTTGTTTACTCAGCTCAAATATACATTAACCAACATATATGTAATGTAATGTACCATATTAAAGGAAAAGTACCCTTGGTGGATGATATCCATGTATCCTCGGTAGTTAGGTACCATACTGTAAAATCCACCCTTTTGAAATGTTAAGGATCTCTTTTTCTGAAAACTACATCTGACATATATAGTAAATATGCAGTAAGGTTATTCATATCTATTTATTGAAAAAACAACAACAATTTTTGTTTTTTTAATTTTACATATGAAAAGATAATCTACCCTGATAATAGATTACGCCCTCACATTCATATTGAATTGTCATGTCTACATTAGAGGGTGTTTACGTAGCTGAAATATACATTAGCTAACATATGTGTAATGTAATATAACATATTAAAGGAAAACTACCCTCGGTGGATGATATCCATGTACCCTCGGTAGTTAAGTATGGTAAAATCCACCCTTTTGAAATGTTAAGAATTTCCTTTTCTGAAAACCACTCCTGACATGGATAGTAAATATGCAGTAAGATTATTCACATCGTTACAAAAAAAAACAAAAAAAAAAAAAAAAAAAAAAACTTTCACACATGAAAAGAAAATCTACCCTAATCAGTTAAATAATAGATTAAGCCATCACATTCATAATTGAATTGTCATGTCTATATTAGAAGGTGTTTACTTAGCTGAAATATACATTAGCCAACATATATGCAATGCAATATACCATATTAAAGGAAAAGTACCCTTGGTGGATGATATCCATATACCCTCAGTAGTTAAGTACCATAAAATCCACCCTTTTGAAATGTTACGTGTCTGTTTTTCTGAAAACTACCACTGACATCGGTAGTAAACATACAGTAAGATTATTCACATCTACTTAAAAAATAATAATATAATTTTAATGAAAATGTAAATGCACATATGTAATAAAATGGAAATCTACCCTGATCAGTTAAGATAGCTGATGAATAATTCATATTCATATTTAATTTTCAGAGTCTACATATATTGGAGCCAGTGGTAAAGCATGGTCGGTCTAGGATTGATCCATTTTGATTGGACCATTGTGCTATTTCTTATTACAGTCAGTGCACCACAACTGGTACATGTATATTAAAAGCCGTGGTATGGTGCATATAAAAGATTACCTGCTACTAATGAAAAAATATAGTGAGTTTCCTCTCTAAGACATCCAATAAATCAATGTGCTCTAGTGGTGTCGTTAAACAAAACAAAAACAGTGTTTACTTATACATATGTATTTTCACACATGCACACATTTATTTCAACTTATTTCCGTGCTTATATCCAATTAAGGTTCAAGCACGCTGTCTTGGGCACACACCTCAGCTATCAGGGCTGTCTGTCCAGGACAGTGGGTTAGTTGTTAGTTGGTTAGTGGTTAGTGAGAGAGAAGAAGGTGTAGTGGCCTTACACCTATGCACAGTCCTTAAGAACTTGCTCTGGGGGCTGGAGCCGGTACGGGACTGGAGCCGGTACGGGGCTGCGAACCCTGTATCTACCAGCCTGTAGTCTGATGGCTTAACCACTGCGCCACCGAGGCCGGTTACACACACACACACACACACACACACACTCACTCACTCACTCACTCACTCACTCACTCACTCACTCACTCACTCACTCACTCACTCACTCACACACACACACACAGACACACATACGTATGTGTGTGTGTGTATGTATGTATGTATGTGTATGTATGTATGTATGTATGTATGTGTATATGTATATTAAAGGTAAATGAACGTTCAGTGGTACTTTATTCAAATCTATTTAATAAAAATCATACTTTAAAAAATAAAGAAATAGAAATCTACTCTGATCACTTAGATAACTGATTAATTTTGTGTCTACAAAAGTAGATTTTTACTTTGAGGAAATAGACATTAGCCAAGAAGTGTGTAATTTGTTAACTACATCAGTGGATGACTTCATGTGTACTTGGTAGTGAGATAATGTATTTATAATCCAACCTACTGAAATTTAAATTTATAATTTTCCAAAAAACGACCATAACTACTGTTGTGTTGTTGTTGTTATTATTATTTTTATTTAGGACAATTGTTATTACAAATAATTATAATTAAAAGTAGTGGACAACATTTTTCTAATCGGTTTGACCTGTACTCATTTATACAGTAATTGTTTTAAAATATATATTCTGTAGTTGTTGGATGATTTTTGTTGTTGTTCTTTGTTTATTTCTTTATGAAATTAAGTTGTACAGACGTGCATTACAATTTTGACGTTTAGATAACCGTAACCACTGGTGTAAAATTCATCAAAATATCGGCAGGATTATTCCACAGAAGAAGAGAGTAGGAAAACAACAAACAACGACCTTGATATACGCTACGTAACATTCAATTACACAACTTATTAACCACTCTGTATATTATTAAATACTTGTTACATTAATATCTACAGTTGGAATAATTTATATATATATACACCAGCACGTTACTCGATGTCGTAAAATCTCGATGTCGATCAACCGTTTGCTCATGAATATTCAGTAGACTCTCACTAGCTGAAGACTCTCAGTGTGTACGATTTAGTCTCTCCCATTGTCAAGGCCCTTTTCGGCAACGACTACCGGAGTGTCATAACCATCCTCGCGGACCAGAGATGGAAGCACTTCATCCCTGCCTTTGCTGGTTCTCCGCTCATCAGTTCGCCGTAGGCCAACCTCCACACCCTAACGGCCTTAACGAGGCCACTCACGTGGACATATAGATCGGACTTTAAACATTTAGACCTTCGTTCAAAATTTTATGTCGAAATTACTTCTTTTTTTAAATATTATTAAATAGTCCAATCCTCTCTTCTTTCTCTTATTTATTTTTGGACTGTCCTAAAATGCTCCAAATTATATAAATATTCGGCCGAGCAGTCAATTCTTTTTATCTTTGGCTTGTAATATTTTTTTTATAAATTATTCTATTACACACACACATCCTGAGTCAGGACCACCGATCTTATCGGAGGTCGGACTCGGGATGGGCGTGTTCGAAACCCTAGTGGTATATGGGCACGTTAAACTAGTTATCATCATTATCATCTGACTGTAATGAGAGCGTATTTATGTCCAAATGTCCGTCTAGCTATTTTACAGTCAGAGTACTCGGGCTAGTTCCTGAACTGTGAAGAAAAACCTCTGAAATGAATGACATGCTGATGAAAACAAATTGGATGTTGATTGCACGAAACGTGCACGAGAAAACAAAGTGAACGGAGTTGGAAGCATAACACAGTTGGGGACGTTGCCGATATACTTATGAACCAACTGAATTACCTTGCATGTTGACATTTCGGAATCTTTCTTTGTTTTCTCTCCGCTTCCTCCTTCGCTTGTTTTTGATGAAGGTAATCTTTTAGAGGCTTGGGAAACTGATCAGACTGCATGAAGTCTAAAAAGAAAAAGTTAAAGTTTGTTTTGTTTAAAGTTGGTTTGTTTTGAAACACTTAGCTTTTGCTAAACAACCGCGGCGCGTGCTTGTTTAGACCATGCGCAAAGAGAAACTGGGTCACGGCCTATCGCTGAATGCAGTCTTTACACAAATAGTGTAGTTAGGCATTCTGACCTATAAAACTTCAACTCTCTTAGGAGAGGGGCGGATTACTAGTCCTTCAAAAATGTGATACAAAAAAAATATTTAATCATGATCATGTAGGCCTATAATGTCTAATTATCGCAAATTGCGATGTGACACCGCTTTTTTTAGCCTTGTGTTACATCGCTATATTTCTATTGACTGTACACAGTATAGTGTACATAGTACACACCATAGGGCCTACGAACACTCCAAACACGTGGGTGTCATATATCAGTATAAGTGGCTCATTGTCGCTAGCTTTTGACAACCAATGACCATTATTATCAAAAGTTAGGTTAAATTTCAATGTTCAACCAAAGACTGGTGGCCATGATTGTTTCTAGGTCTGATGTCAAAGTCCAATTTTGAAATAGTGGGTACGATGCTTGTTTCTCTCTTGGTTATCGTATTGTTATTATAGTTTAGTTATTTGTTATTAAAATAAATTATTAGTGATAAATATCTAATTTAGATTGTTTTGTTTGTAATGGAAAATCGCTCTCCTTGTAGGAATATTCAAACAAGTTAAAATGCAGTGGCGTAGGAAGGTGCCAAAAAGTGTGTGTGTTTGGGGGGGGGGGGGCACACTTTTATATTTACACTATTATAAAGCAAATATAAAGCAATATGTCTGAAAAGTGGGGGGGGCATATGCCCTCTTTGCCCCCTCCCCCCCCCCCTCAGTCAACACTCACGGTTCTGTTTCGACAGAAGTTACGAGGATTTCCGATTGCCCAATGTCAGTGTGGCCAATCTACGTCATAATGACGTAATTTTGTATAATATATATATATATATATATATATATATATATATATATATATATATAAAACGTCATGTGACGTGTGTAATCATGTGATTAACGGAAATAAATGGAGATGCTGTTCAAAAGTACTTAGTTTAACAGTGAGACAAAATAGTTATTAGATGTAACAAAGTTACAATGTGAAAGTGGAAAACTGTGTGGAACTTTATTCTTTATTTGTGGTAATACGTGTGTACATTTGTTATATTTACTGTGATTTATTTGTCTATATCAACTGTTGAATAGTTTCCTGATCCAACGGAAAATGCTTGATAATGGCGGATCCATAACGAATTATTAAAATGACGCCCTGAACACTCCAAACAAAACTTTTTAATATTGTGAAATATAAATAATTATTTTTAAATATGTAAGTATTAATGAAATAATCAAGAGCCCAGACTGGATATTATGAAATAACTATCTGATCAAAATAAACTCTCTTCAAAATGAATGATACACCACAAACGTCCAAGCAACACACAGTATGTACAATATCAAGTTTGAGTTGTTTCAATCCAAATATACTACCAGTTCGTGAAATTGAAAACAAAACCTATATACTTAACAAAACTAAAGCACTCCAATTTTTTTAAATTAAAACTATGGAATGTAAATGTACAAGACATACAAGTAAAAAACAACGGTAAAACTGTTGTAATACAACTGGACACAACGCGATTTGAGAATGTGAAAGGGGAAATACAGCGTTGTTATTGGGATACTGTAGACGAACAAGATACTTGTTTAGAAATAAAATGGATAGAGTTAAAAGATGAACAGGGTGCTATCGTAGAAGATAAAATTAAAGTTCTTGATCACGCAGGCGAACAACTTGTAATGATTCATTTGTTTCGCACGACCATGAAAGTTATAGTTCAGGGTAGACAGTTGATGGTTGCATGGTGGCTTGAAAATTAACTGCCAGCCATATTTGGACAACCTGCTAACATGGCAGGTGATTCTCTTGTTGACATTTCACAGCCGTCGTTAATCAAATCAGTTGAAGCAGCCGTACAGTATTGCATTGATGAACAATCACAAACCTCAACATCTACATCAAATCCAAATAATAGTCCAAAGAAACAAAGTCAATATAGCCCGATAACACAAATATTCTTTTATGGAGAAATCAACACCAGATGAAGATCAAACCTATATCAAAACTGTCCAATCTACATCTCCTAAATGTAAATTCACACCCAAGAGAAAATCTACAGTTTCACGTAAACAAATATTATCGCTGCATAGCAAATCATTAAAGGAATTAAATGCACACAAATTACTCATCGACAGAATCTCATCCCTGGAAGATACGGTTAGCCAATTACAAGAGTCACACAGCGACATCAAGGATCACATAGATACAACAATTGCTAATCTTAGAGTAGCTGTCACCAACCAGATGAAAACTGAAGCGACACACCTATCTACGGATGTAACACACATAGAAATGATTAATTCACAAACAAATGCAATCGTAGAAAAACTTACAAAACGGGTAGCTCATCTAGAAAATGAGAATGGAAATCTTCAAAAAAAGTTGCAAGAGTACAGATCTAAAACTGAGCAATTGATGATACAAAGTACAATGATATCCACAGAAAACAATGATAATCATTTGTCAAAAGATTCTCGTAACCAAGTCCCATGTGTAACTCCACAAAGCTACAGTAATTTAGTGAAAAGAAACCTGGTGTCTGGATCAGTTAACATTGTCGGCAATGCAGTAAACAAGGAAACATCAAATACAAATGCATTAATCACTGACTCAAGAAAAAAGCCAACTGCTACGAAGAATGAACAAGTTCTGGTCACAAGAAATATACCATTACAAAATAAATATGAAATACTAGAAGACAAACCTGAGTATGAACAAATAGAAGTAGTTACAGGCTTTGGCCAGAACTCTACAACGCCACGTATGACCCCAAAGGATACGTCGACATCATCAACGTTGATGTTTACGGTACCAAACAGTACAGATAACATTGAAAACGATACTACTCATTTAATCATCGGAGACTCAGTCATTAAAGGACTACATGTAACTAAGATGGCAACACACGAAAATTACACGTCAAATAATATGTAAGCCTGGTCTTAAGCTGATAGACTGGCTTAACCAACAACATGTTAATCACAGAGTTAACGAATTACATTCCACTTGCGTATCAACCAATGCAAAACCATGCAACCTGTTCAAAGAAAACATTTGGACGCTCTGATCGCAGCAACAAGATCAACAGTACCAAATGCACATATATATTTCTCCTCCATCATCCCAACTAAAGGAAACAAAGACATCAACGATGTGGTTTTAAAATCAAATGACACGGTGTCAGCATTTTGCAATGAAAAAGAATGCCATTTCATTGATCATACAAAATATTTCACCACTCGCTATGGTGCACCTCAACAGAAAAATTACAGAGACTTGTTGCAGCCAAGTGTCGTGGGTACCAGTTTCATCGCGAAAAATATAAAGTGGCCGCAGCGAACACAATCAAAGGTCGTCGTGTCTCACTACAAAGATACTCAGCCTGGTATTAACAAAAGCTCCATGGATAAGCTTGAAATGATGAAACATCACTTCCAGCAGTTCAACATTCTTCTTGAACAATGGAGTGGAAAGCTTTCTTAAAGTGATTCCCGAACTAGAAAATATACACATATGCATGTATAACTTTTTCTAGAATGTCACATTTAGTCATATAGTCTGGTCGATGCTCATTCATTAATTAGTTAGACTATAATTATTATAAGTTAGTCTTTTACATAGCAAATACAAGTATCTCTTTACTAGTTTTTCAACGTTATACATTGATATGAGGTTTAAATATTCCTGTTGGAACATTTCTGGAGTTTTGCGTTATGTTAAGCATTTAGATTTTGTTACGTTAGTTGAATCTTGGCACTCTGAGGAGTCCAAAAATTGTTTAGACACTGACTCGTTTGAATATTTTGAAAAACATTGAATATCTGTAAAATCTAAAGGTGGTATTATATTCTATTTTAAGAAACATCTGAAACAGTATGTTCATCTTATCAAAACAAAGTGTCCGTATGTTCTTTGGGTGAAAATATCAGGAAAGCTGCTTCAACTGCAAAAAGATGTCTTGCTGGGAACAGTATATACACCACCAAGCAATTTTAGCTACAGTTTGACATGTGCCACAGACCCTTTCTTACAAATAAAAAATGATATCAATAGTTTAACAAGTAATGACTGTCACATTATTTTAGGTGGAGATTTCAATGCTTGCACTGCAGATTTATCTGACTATATACCCCAAGATGATGACCAGTATGTTCCGGTTCCAGAAGATTACTTATTAGACTCATGTTTTAATCGAAATAACAAAGATACAATAATTAATTCCAATGGCACTAAACTTACCAATCTTTGTATGTCGACTAAACTTAGAATACTTAATGGTCGGACTTACGGTGACACATTAGGCGCATACACATGTTATAAATACAATGGCGTTAGTATGATCGATTACGTGATTGCTTCAGAAGATTTTGTTGAAAACATATTGTATATGTGTGTTAAACCATTATCATTACTATCAGACCATTGTCAGGTAGTTGTCCATCTAATATCTAAAAAAACCTGTACAAAATAAATGTAGATATAAATATGAGAAATTACTAGGTAGATATGAGAAATTACTAGGTAGATTTAAGTGGACTGAAGAAAGCCAAGCAAAGGCTATATGTTCCATTCAATGTCCAGATGTTGATTCTCTTCTAAAATCCTTTATATAATGAATACCTATAGCAATGATAAGGAAGGTGTTAATAAAGCAGAAGCTAATATGAAGGTAGTGTTTTCCACCATAAGCCTAAAATCCATGACTTTTGTTAAATCTTCAAATAAACCTAAACGTAAGCGGAAATGGTTTGATCAGGCATGTAAAAAATACAAATTTTCTGCACTTACTACTTGTAAAAACATGCAAGAATATCCCAATAATAGAATATTTCTCGAAAGGTTTTACTCCACAAAAAAAGCATACAAATGCCTATGTAAATATAAAGCTCGTCAATATAAACAAAATATAATATCACAAATTGAAAATCATATAAAATGGTGATCAACAAAAATGTTGGTATCTAATAAAACAACTGCAATTATCAGATAATAATATAGACATTCTACCTGATCCAGATAGTTACGAACATTTTAAGAAACTCAAATCAGATTATTCAAATGAAGGCCACATTAAAATGCCGCCTAAATGGAACATTCCTAACGTGTCTCTAAACATGCCTATATCAGCTACATAGATTATGGTGAGCACTAAATTATTACAGAATGTCAAGTCCAGTGGAAATGATTGTATTGCCAATGAATTACTAAAATCAATTATGTGGCCTATGATAGACTACTTTGTTAAATTATTTAATTTGGTATTACAAAATTCGTCATTCCCAGAAAAGTGGAATGAATCAATCTTAAAAATGCTACATAAAAAGGGAACCAAAACAAACCCTAACAATTATAGAGAAATTGTAATAAGTTCATCTGTTGGAAAACTATTTACAAACATTTTGGCAAGAAGACTAAACAATTATTTGGAACAAAACAATATACTTAGTATGAATCAAAGTGGTTTTCGTGAAAACCACAGAACTACTGACAATTTGTTTATTCTGCAATCCATAGTACAAAAATATCTCTCTGCTAACCAACCTGTACATGCAGCTTTCATAGACTTTAAAAAAGCTTTTGATATGATCAATAGAGAAAAACTATTAATGAAATTAGTGAAAAGTGGCACCACTGGTAACTTTGTAAAATTAATTCACTCTATGTATATAGGTGACTCATATCAAATTAAAACGTCAGCAGGTACATCACCCATGTTCCATCCTAGTCGTGGTGTACGACAGGGTTGTAATTTATCCCCTTTGCTTTTTAATATCTTTATGGATGATATTGTTAAGTATTTTGATGCACGATGTGAACCTATTGATGTGAATAATTTGAAAATCAACCATCTCTTATTCGCAGATGATTTGGTGCTTCTGTCCCCTTCAGCGTCAGGGCTCCAAGGTACGCTGAATGTTGTCAACCAATATGCTATATGTAATGATCTTCCCATTAATGTTGAAATGTCTAACATTATTGTCTTCAATAAGCGTAAAATTAACACAGATCATCTTAACTTTACCATATGGTCCTCCAAAATTAACATCTCTAATGACTACACATATTTGGGTATCACTATAGACAGCCATGGTAAATTCAACATTGGTGTAAAGTGTTTAAAAAACAAAGGACTTAAATCTTCAAATCACTTATTAAAATCAATTCTCAAACAATCCACCTATCAATATTTGCATTAAACTATTTAATACATTAATTAAACCAGTGTTATATGGGAGTGAAATTTGGGGACCACAAGTTTGTAACACAAATTATTTTACTCTTGATGTAGAAAAAGTACACCTAAAATTCTGTAAATGGATTTTGGGGGTCAATAAATATACATGTACCAGTAATGCTGCAGCATTAGCAGAATTAGGAAGATTGCCACTGACGTATGATATAATTATTAATGCCTTTAAATATGTATTACATATCCAGACTTCAAACAACCCACTGTTAACTGCTGCGTTTATTGATAGCTCAAAGTCAGCCCAGAACAACAAACCGTCGTGGGTAGCTAAACTTATTAATGCTGCAAACCTAATTGGAATTCCTACGCATCTATCTTCAACTCCAGAATTACCGACTGCATGCACTTTAGGTGAAATCGTAATTAAATGCGAGCAGTACTTTTTGCAGTATATTACGACACAGCTAACATCAAACAAAAATTCTAACACATATGGTAATAAAATACGCACATATATGTCATTCAAACAAATTTCGAGTTCAGCTGAGTCCTATTTATTACATACCAAAGACTATGAAAGCAGAAAAGCTTTTAGTAGGCTTCATTTGAGTTCACATTCACTTATGATTGAAAAGGGAAGACACAAGAAACCACCTGTCCCTGCGAATGAGAGATATTGTCCCAACTGTCCCCTAGAAGTTGAAGACGAATATCATTTCATTATCAAGTGCCCTATATATAATGCTTTTAGAAATGATTTATATCATAAAATAATCAAACAAGAATCACATTTTTCTTTTTTTGTGACTAATAATAAAAAATTCTTATTTCTTACAGCAACAATATTCCGGAATTATGCCCTATCATTTGCAATTTTGTAAAGAGATGCTTTAAGTTGCGTGACAGCATATGCGTTGGAAGTAATTTCAAATTGTTTGCATTTCACGTCTGTATAAACTAATGGAGAATATACGAGGGTGTGTGGATTCGTGAAAAATAATTCACGAACGCCATAGTTGATGGGTTTTTTATGGCTCTACACTTTGACAATATTTGCTTTTACCTAAATATTAATATCATTAGTAATAAGGCTTAAATTACATATGTATTTGTTGATTCAGATGTTTGTTCATGTAATTAATGTATATTTATGTTATTGTTACTGCAGATAAATGTATATTATATTGTTATTTTTGCTCTGCCCATATTAGGGTGTTATGCAAATAAATTATTCTTATTCTTATTCTTGTACAAAATGGCAGCAAACATTACATTTTTTTAAATGGTGCCACATACCATGTCGTTGGCTTTATTTACGTCAAATGTAGGCTTACTGTACGAAAATTAAATATACCAGTCATTTGTAATTTTTCGGCAGTCTCCCCCATTGTCGCAGCTAGCCTTCAAAACTCTGCCACTATACTCAGGTGAATTAACCTGGTACAGGCACGTTCTCTCCCGGTAGAGTTCTATCAACATGTCTTCATTTTCTGGAGTCCACATGGTGTCTGTGGATGACGCCATGTTGAAACGCTTCGACAGACGATTAGTTCATCTAACAAATCTCCACGCAACGCAGACGCAGATTGGCGCACACGGTGCGTTTTCAGGCTGATCCGTCTGCGTTCATCGTTCAATATCAAACATGTTTGATTTCTGAAAATACATCGCAGCGTTAAAAAAACGCAACGCAGCTGCAGAGCAGGATAGTCGCACGTTCATCCGATTTTTGCCAGACTGCGACTTTTTAATGCACGTCGCTACGTTTTTTTATCGCTCGTGTGCGCCGGCTATAATATAGTGGCTGCAATTATCAAAGGTCAACATTTATCAAAAACGTAATTCACTATTTTTTGGTAGGCCCTATCTACGTATATCTTTTACAATATATATATAAGTATCAATAAAATAGATATATTTTTTTTTACCCGTTTTTAATATATTCACAATAAAAAGTCGCGCTTTTTTTTTCATCGCTTGCCAAAACGACTGTCGACGCAAAGAGCCAAGTCACGTGACCCCGTAACGCGCTAACCAGCATAACACGAAAGCGTGATTCGCAGCCTTTCAAACATCTTACTGGGAAGGTGGAACACGTGTATTTTTAAAACGCGAAAATCTTATTATATTGAATTGAATTGTATGGATGGAATATACTTTTGGAGATAGTTTTCAAATGTAAAATATGGTGAACCATTGTTTAGTGTTTGGATGTATTAATGCAGCAGTTTTTCCGAACTTTAACAAACCGATAATCACAGGGTTTGCATATATACACATGTATATACATAGTATGCCCCCCCCCCCCCCCCCATCCCAATATAAAATCCTGCCTACACCAGTGGAGGTTACCAAGCCTAGAACGATAAAAATGTGTGGAGCTTGTATTTCATAATTAAATACAAACATTTTGTGCGAGCCTGCGTGCGTGCGTGCGTGCGTGTGTGTGTGTGTATGTGTGTGTGTGTGTATATATATATATATATATATATATATATATATATATATACTCTTCAAAAAAAGAAACGCAAAAGGGTACAAATGGGTTATAACTCCGATTTTATGTTTCCTACCGGTTCATGCTTTGTGAATATAAGGTCATTGCATGTCCCAAACACATTCCCACGGTTACATTCGATAAAACGCAGCTACTGTACAATAAAGTTCCAAAATGTGAATATTCGCAAAAACGCAGCCACGTGCAAACCATGTCACCACTGCACATGCGTTGTCTGCACTTGCAACATGAACACCGACAGTATAAAAGTGCAGGGTGTTCGCTTGCCTGGCCTCTGTATCTGGCCGACAGTTGACAATCCAGGACATGCCACGTCTCAGTGAACCGCAGAGAAACAATGCCATCGGCCGACTAGACGCAGGCGAATCCAGAACGGCCGTTGCCAGGGCATTCCATGTGTCCCCAAGCACCATCTCCAGACTGTGGGACCGTTACCAGCAACATGGATCAACACGTGACCTCCCTAGATCCGGTCGACCACGGGTCACTACCCCCGGGCAGGACCGCTACATCCGGGTACGCCACCTTCGGGAACGATTAACTACTGCCACCTCCACAGCCGCAGCAATACCAGGTTTGCGAAGGATATCCGACCAGACCGTACGGAACCGCCTACGTGAGGTAGGAATTCGTGCCAGACGTCCAGTTCGAGGTGTCATCTTAACACCACAACACCGTCGACTCCGACTGCAGTGGTGCCAGATTCATCGACAATGGCCTCAACTGCGATGGAGACAGGTGTGGTTCAGTGACGAGTCCCGATTTCTGCTCCGACGTCATGATGGAAGATGTTGCGTGTATAGGCGTCGTGGTGAACGTTATGCGGCAAACTGCGTGCAGGAAGTGGACAGATTCGGCGGGGGTAGTGTCATGGTGTGGGCAGCCATCTCACACACTGGCAGAACTGACCTGATCCACGTGCAGGGCAACCTGAATGCACAGGGCTACATTGACCAGATCCTCCGGCCACACATCGTTCCAGTTATGGCCAACGCCAACGCAGTGTTCCAACATGACAACGCCAGGCCTCACACAGCACGTCTCACAACGGCTTTCCTACAGAACAACAACATTAATGTCCTTCCTTGGCCATCGATATCACCGGATTTGAACCCAATTGAGCATCTATGGGACGAGTTGGACCGACGCCTCCGACAGCGACAACCACAGCCCCAGACCCTGCCCGAGCTGGCAGCAGCCTTGCAGGCCGAGTGGGCCACCATCCCCCGGGACGTCATCCGTACTCTGGTTGCTTCAATGGGCAGGCGGTGCCAGGCAGTTGTCAACACACGCGGAGGCCACACCCGGTATTGACTCCAGATGACCTTGACCTTGGTGGTGTGTCCTATCACTTACTCACAATGGACTAGAGTGAATTGTGAACAATCCTGCAACATTTGGTAATTATCGGACTCACCATTCAATAATTAAATCAATTCTCCAAATGTTACGACAATGTGGTTTTGCGTTTCTTCTTTTGAAGAGTATATATCGAGGGGTTAGTGCCAGAACCCATTATATGGTGAATTATATAAAAATGAGTTAATCACCTTGTTAGCATCATGGGAAGGTGTGCTATCATTTCACAATGTCTCATTCAAACCAATCATTTATTTATGCTTTTATAGAACAGAACCCAAACCAATAATTTTTTATGTCCATTTCCACAAAAGGCAAAAACCATGTTTTCAGCACTACCTTATTCTGTCTCTCTAGAATTGTGTAGTATCACCCATAGCTGACAGGCATAACGCGTTAGCTTACAACACTGGATTGTGGTGGGCTGTAAACTGTCTGAGAAGATTGAATCCTAGGTGCCATACCGCCTGACATGCTAATAACACATGTTAGCTCTAAGTGTTTACATCCAGCGAAGGTGTTTTATGTAAACCATCTCTGGCTGGGTGTTTTGGCTTACAAAGAAATAACTCTGGCTGAGGTAGCTAGAATTAACTGTTTACGCATCACGATGACCGGTCCGTTTGTGATAATCTGAGATGGACTGCAGACAAAATGGGGGGGGGGGGGGGGGGGGGGGGGGGTGGACAGACTGGAAGTGTTTAGTTCTTAGACATCTGGAATGTGGTAAAATGTGTGTGTTGTTAACTAGTTGCTGAATAAACGCCGGTCATGTAAATAGTTTTATCATAAGTTCTACAGAAGAAACACGCAGTTAAGAAAATATTAACTGAACAGAGACAGAGAAACTTGTTTTCCCTTATTTCAATCTGAATAGTTACTATGTGTATTAGAGAAAAAATAATATAATTAAATTAATTTGCCGGGGGCAGGACGTAGCCCAGTAGTAAAGTGGTGGCCTGGTGCACGGTCAGTCTAGGATCGATCCCTGTTAGTGGAATCATTGAACCATTTCTCGTTCTAGCCAATGCTTCACAGCTGGTGTTACAGACCATGATATGTACTATCCTGTCTGTGGGATGATGCATATATTAAAGATCCCTTAATGCTAATAAAAAAAATAGTTGCCCATAGTTCCTCTCTAAAATATATTTGTGGTCATTAACCACATGTCTGACACCACATACCTGTAGTTGTGTTGAGTATGACATTAAATATAAAATTCCTTTCTTTCTTTCTTTCTTTCTTTTTTTTAAACATGGCTCCCACATGCAACAACCTTAGTTAAAAATTATGATCTAGCTGTGTCTGTATTTTGTAGACAATTTGAATATTATATACA
Organism: Gigantopelta aegis; assembly: GCF_016097555.1. Classification (NCBI taxonomy): domain Eukaryota; kingdom Metazoa; phylum Mollusca; class Gastropoda; order Neomphalida; family Peltospiridae; genus Gigantopelta; species Gigantopelta aegis. The sequence continues at coordinate 35,234,178 of NC_054702.1, forward strand.
AAATTAATTTAAGTTGCAATTTAAAATAAAAATCCCTGGGAATTGTTTATTGTAAAAAGTATTTGTTTGGAATTGTTTATTATAAAAATATTTTAATCAACAATCTTTATTCAATTAACAAATTAAAATGTTTTCAAAACATTGACAATCAAAACATGAAACTATACTTGAAAATGACTTATTTTTAATCTACAGTTACCGCAATGTATTTGCAATTTATATATGATAAGACTAGTAGAGTAGTTCATTTCTGTACACGTATGCAGTATATCACCCATGTCAGCATACTTCAGTGGGACAGGTAGATGCGATGGGATATATGATTGATTGCCTTTACTGGACCCATCGCCTTTTATCTTACTTCATCCAGTGCCCAGGACTGGTACATTAAAGATTGTGGTATGTACTTAACTGTCAATGGCGAAGTGCATATAAATGATACCTTGTCGCTGTTTTGTTGGAGCAGCGACTATGCCGGTAACAATTTTCCTTTTGCATTTTACAGACCAAGTGTCTAAATACCTCACAGAGAGGACATAATAATATTATGATAACTATGATGTAAACAACTTGCAGATCAGGTTGCCGGTGTCTGGATTGAAAATTAACGTTGCGGAAAGACACTGGCTTAAGATGTGATAATAATCCAGCTCAGATTTCAAGATTAAACTTGCTGGATTCGTTTCGAGTTGTGCTGTGTCATAGCTAGCTTTGTTTTCTAGATCCACATAGTCACGATCACGGGACACACACACCTTGCCACCTCCGCGATATTGAATTCTCAGTGGAACAAAAATAACAGTTAAAACTTGATACACAACTATCCACAAGCACCAAAAAACAATGCACTGAACATGGAATAGGTGATTTTAACAATCCACTAGCCATAGTAAAACACCTACCAGCCCTTCTCCTGTGCGTACTGTACACTGGTGCTAATAATACCACAAGTAGAACATAAAACCAGAATCCAACATGACCAAAACACTTTTATAATCACTCTAATAATTAGCACGCAATTTGTGAAATATTTGTGCACATACCATGTTAAAACTATCCTAGTAAATTAATTCCATTTAATGTACAATTGCAATGCATCTACAGTTCACCTGATGTTGAAATTTGTTTAAGACAAAATAAAAAAATAAAAACTTTACTTTCTACAAAATTGGGGATTTCTAATTAGCACATTTATTTTATCTTAAATGCCACGAGACGCCCTACGTTTTGCTGCAAGGTACCACATGTTATATGTGTTGCCTGAGTAAATCAATACATTGTTTTTATCGGATAAATGTTTTATTACATAATGTTTACATTATCAAAAATGAAATCTAATTTTGTGTATTGCTAAGAATAACACGTTTGAGTACCAGTGTCAATAAAATGGCGAGTTTTATTAGGAATCATTTTTGTCTGTTCAAGTATAGGCTAGAAGGCATTAAAAATAGCATGTGCTGGCGTGTCATGAAATATTTCTTTCCCATCCATGCCAATATCCAACTAGTCGACAAACCCTAACGGGGCATATATATATATATATATATATATATATATATATATATATATATATATATATATATATATATATATATACTCTTCAAAAAAAGAAACGCAAAAGGGTACAAATGGGTTATAACTCCAATTTTATGTTTCCTACCGGTTCATGCTTTGTGAATATAAGGTCATTGCATGTCCCAAACACATTCCCACGGTTACATTCGATAAAACGCAGCTACTGTACAATAAAGTTCCAAAATGTGAATATTCGCAAAAACGCAGCCACGTGCAAACCATGTCACCACTGCACGTGCGTTGTCTGCAGTGCAACATGAACACCGACAGTATAAAAGTGCAGGGTGTTCGCTTGCCTGGCCTCTGTATCTGGCCGACAGTTGACAATCCAGGACATGCCACGTCTCAGTGAACCGCAGAGAAACAATGCCATCAGCCGACTAGACGCAGGCGAATCCAGAACGGCCGTTGCCAGGGCATTCCATGTGTCCCCAAGCACCATCTCCAGACTGTGGGACCGTTACCAGCAACATGGATCAACACGTGACCTCCCTAGATCCGGTCGACCACGGGTCACTACCCCCGGGCAGGACCGCTACATCCGGGTACGCCACCTTCGGGAACGATTGACTACTGCCACCTCCACAGCCGCAGCAATTACCAGGTTTGCGCAGGATATCCGACCAGACCGTACGGAACCGCCTACGTGAGGTAGGAATTCGTGCCAGACGTCCAGTTCGAGGTGTCATCTTAACACCACAACACCGTCGACTCCGACTGCAGTGGTGCCAGATTCATCGACAATGGCCTCAACTGCGATGGAGACAGGTGTGGTTCAGTGACGAGTCCCGATTTCTGCTCCGACGTCATGATGGAAGATGTCGCGTGTATAGGCGTCGTGGTGAACGTTATGCGGCAAACTGCGTGCAGGAAGTGGACAGATTCGGCGGGGGTAGTGTCATGGTGTGGGCAGCCATCTCACACACTGGCAGAACTGACCTGGTCCACGTGCAGGGCAACCTGAATGCACAGGGCTACATTGACCAGATCCTCCGGCCACACATCGTTCCAGTTATGGCCAACGCCAACGCAGTGTTCCAACATGACAACGCCAGGTCTCACACAGCATGTCTCACAACGGCTTTCCTACAGAACAACAACATTAATGTCCTTCCTTGGCCATCGATATCATCGGATTTGAACCCAATTGAGCATCTATGGGACGAGTTGGACCGACGCCTCCGACAGCGACAACCACAGCCCCAGACGCTGCCCGAGCTGGCAGCAGCCTTGCAGGCCGAGTGGGCCACCATCCCCCGGGACGTCATCCGTACTCTGGTTGCTTCAATGGACAGGCGGTGCCAGGCAGTTGTCAACACACGCGGAGGTCACACCCGGTATTGACTCCAGATAACCTTGACCTTGGTGGTGTGTCCTATCACTTACTCACAATGGACTAGAGTGAATTGTGAACAATCCTGCAACATTTGGTAATTATCGGACTCACCATTCAATAATTAAATCAATTCTCCAAATGTTACGACAATGTGGTTTTGCGTTTCTTCTTTTGAAGAGATATATATATATATATATTAGGGTAGCCAGGATTGTTTATTGGGGGTGGAGTGGAAATAGAGGGCACTGCTTTTACACATTTTATTGGGTGACATGCATTATAAAAGTTGGTATTGTGAAAAAAGAGGTATATTCGAGAAGGCAAGGTCCTCTTGTGCCCAATCCCTGGCTACCCAGATACGCCAGTGCATATACAGTAGAATGTCGTTGGTTCGACCTCGGAAGGGTCGAACACACCGCAACGCTCGAACCAAAAAACGAAGTCCCGAGTTTTTTGTTCGGTAAACCCTTATATTAACTGCTGAAGGGTCGAACACATCCAGGGTCGACTATAAGTCTTCGCTCGAACTAAATTGTCAGTCCCATCTATGTTAATAGCTATATTTCCCTCGACCTGGTGATCCATCAAATATCAATTAGGCCAAATATAAAAAAAAAAGAGTTGGTGATCGTCCTTTTGATCACACAAATCAGGGGAGGGAGAGGTTGGGGTTTTTTTCTGTGAAAAACTTTATAAAACCCTGGATACCAGGAGTAGCAGTCAACAGCGCATGCGCCTGGATGTTGTAATGACTTCACTGGCCGCCAGATGGACCTGGTGATGGTTTAACCCGTTACAGTGCTTATCTCGACGCATTATTAACAGTTTTTAAAAAAATAAAAAATAAAATAATTTCAGGGGCGGGCACATTTTTCAGGTACGGGCAGGGACGATCACCAACTCTTTTTTTTATTTGGCCTTATGGTAAACCACCAAACAGGACTAACAATTATAATCTTCGGATTAATTATTTAGGCGGAACGAACTATAAAAAGAAAGAAAGAAATGTTTTATTTAACGACGCAGACATAGATGAATCGGGAAATCGCAACATTAGCCATGCAATCCTTTTGTCACCACACTTGTCATGTTGTTTGTTAAGCGACTATCGGTAATGATCTTTGAAGTACAGCTAGTGTTACTGCAACTGTTAAATGAACCATGATACCAATCAAACAATTAGTGCACAGATGGGCCTCAGCATAAAGCGTTACTTTGAAAACGACTACATTTCTGGAAAGTGGACAGTGCTGCGTTTTTTATTGTTAAAATATTCAAATTGTTTAGTAATAAATTCATTTAAATACAAATTAAGAATTTGCCATTTATTTATTTGATTTCAGTGCATTTACATGTATTACACAATTTGTATCTATTTCAACTTTCTAACTGATGTTACGGAAATGTCCGATGTTGACCGAATGGTTCGGTCGAACTACCCGATGGGTCGAACACTTTCTCAAGCACAGACAGGGTTCGAGCCAACGGGATTCAACTGAATGTGCAATTTAAAGTATATCAATCAATAGATTTTGGTTTCAACACAGGTACCTTTAGTACTATTACTTGCATTTTTAAAATGTACTCAACAAAATGAATTAAGGGACAGTAGAATTGTGGTATTTATTTGCTAATGTCATATTATGTTAGTAAGGTTTTATCACATATAACTTCTAAAGATTGTTTCAGTAACATTTGACCTATGTTACATGCAAACATCTTATACACGATGAGATGTTTGTGCATTTTTGTAAAACCTACGAAAATGCGCATTCTGCTAGGAATCATTACACGTTGATTGTAAATATATTTGTCATTTTATTCGCTCTAAATTGCTGTTTAAATCATTAAGTTGAAGAACATTTGTTTTAAAACATGTCAAAACGTAGACACTTTAGAACGAGTGAAAACTTTTAAGGAAAAATGCCGAATATAGTTATTGGCCCTGTATTCATTTTGTTTCGTTAAATTACTGTGTATTAAACATCATTAAACGTATTAACTTATCTTAACAGTTAATTATTAATTCAGTCAGTAGCTCAACACTACAGATGGAGCAGTTTACTCTCATAGCTTACATTTCGTGTTTAATTTGTGTAATAAATATATCTGTTATAACTGGTATGATAGCTTACGTTTCATGTAATAATTAATATAACAAATATATCTTTTATAACTGGTTTTAAGGCTTTGCTTTGTTTGACAAATTGTTTTTCCAAAGTTGTTAAGAGCTTCTAGCAACCTGCTACAATACCAGGGAGCCCAATTCACCATCTCAGTGTAGGATAAGGTTACTGTGCACACAGCTGGAAACACCCATGACCCTTTCCAGTGTCTGCCATCCAAAGATAACTTGTTATTGTTTACAATTACTTCCTGCCGCCAGTACATTTTCAAAGTATTAACAACACAGACCCAATTAGGTGTCTCGGAGCTGCTGCGAAATTAAACGTTTACTGTATGCCACGTGGACTCACTGCAAGAAAATATTATTCTTGACTTGAGATTTCACACAATTTGTCACATATGCTGGACTGTAAGAAAAACTGTTTATAAAATAGCTTGCTCTGGCATGCTGGTTGGAGCTGTTTCTGTTCAAGTTCCAGGAGCCATAAATTAAATAGTTCTTCATCTAATTACATCATGATTTATTATTATTAGCAGACAAAACTTTTAAGGTTTATACTAAAACAAATAACTGCTAGCATCTAAAAGCAAAATATTTAGCAAAAGTTAAGTTTCCGATTTTTCAGTGCATTCCAAAGTTTTCAGTGCAGTTTTCTCTGATTGAAGTGGAAAGGAGATAAGTGGTTCTGGCACTAACCCCTCGATATATATATACTCTTCAAAAGAGAATTTGGAGAATTGATTTAATTATTGAATGGTGAGTCCGATAATTACCAAATGTTGCAGGATTGTTCACAATTCACTCTAGTCCATTGTGAGTAAGTGATAGGACACACCACCAAGGTCAAGGTCATCTGGAGTCAATACCGGGTGTGGCCTCCGCGTGTGTTGACAACTGCCTGGCACCGCCTGCCCATTGAAGCAACCAGAGTACGGATGACGTCCCGGGGGATGGTGGCCCACTCGGCCTGCAAGGCTGCTGCCAGCTCGGGCAGGGTCTGGGGCTGTGGTTGTCGCTGTCGGAGGCGTCGGTCCAACTCGTCCCATAGATGCTCAATTGGGTTCAAATCCGGTGATATCGATGGCCAAGGAAGGACATTAATGTTGTTGTTCTGTAGGAAAGCCGTTGTGAGATGTGCTGTGTGAGGCCTGGCGTTGTCATGTTGGAACACTGCGTTGGCGTTGGCCATAACTGGAACGATGTGTGGCCGGAGGATCTGGTCAATGTAGCCCTGTGCATTCAGGTTGCCCTGCACGTGGACCAGGTCAGTTCTGCCAGTGTGTGAGATGGCTGCCCACACCATGACACTACCCCCGCCGAATCTGTCCACTTTCTGCACGCAGTTTGCCGCATAACGTTCACCACGACGCCTATACACGCGACATCTTCCATCATGACGTCGGAGCAGAAATCGGGACTCGTCACTGAACCACACCTGTCTCCATCGCAGTTGAGGCCATTGTCGATGAATCTGGCACCACTGCAGTCGGAGTCGACGGTGTTGTGGTGTTAAGATGACACCTCGAACTGGACGTCTGGCACGAATTCCTACCTCACGTAGGCGGTTCCGTACGGTCTGGTCGGATATCCTGCGCAAACCTGGTATTGCTGCGGCTGTGGAGGTGGCAGTAGTCAATCGTTCCCGAAGGTGGCGTACCCGGATGTAGCGGTCCTGCCCGGGGGTAGTGACCCGTGGTCGACCGGATCTAGGGAGGTCACGTGTTGATCCATGTTGCTGGTAACGGTCCCACAGTTTGGAGATGGTGCTTGGGGACACATGGAATGCCCTGGCAACGGCCGTTCTGGATTCGCCTGCGTCTAGTCGGCCGATGGCATTGTTTCTCTGCGGTTCACTGAGACGTGGCATGTCCTGGATTGTCAACTGTCGGCCAGATACAGAGGCCAGGCAAGCGAACACCCTGCACTTTTATACTGTCGGTGTTCATGTTGCACGTGCAGACAACGCACGTGCAGTGGTGACATGGTTTGCACGTGGCTGCGTTTTTGCGAATATTCACATTTTGGAACTTTATTGTACAGTAGCTGCGTTTTATCGAATGTAACCGTGGGAATGTGTTTGGGACATGCAATGACCTTATATTCACAAAGCATGAACCGGTAGGAAACATAAAATCGGAGTTATAACCCATTTGTACCCTTTTGCGTTTCTTTTTTTGAAGAGTATATATATATATATATATATATATATATATATATATATATATATATATATATATATATATTAGAAAATTTGTTTAGAAAATTTGTTTTCTAATTTTCATTGCTAGCACAACAAATATGCTATTCAACCTGAGTCATACCTTCACTCTGCAGAATTCTCTCCCTTGCCGGATATGCGCAATGCTATCCTTGCACGGGCTACCTGTAACTTCATTCTCGGTTCAAAGTCCACCCAAACCCACCGAGGGAAAGCCTCATAGGGGTGGGTGGGAGGTATAGTTTGTTGTGTTAGCACTAGGTAAGTATGAATAATAATGAAAATTGGAAACAAATTTTCTAATAGTCTTATTCAACTTACTGTGCTAGCACCAAAAAAAATGCTATAACGGACGTGCAATCACACTGTTAGAGCACGTGAATTCAACATTAATAGGATGAGGTAGGAAAATAGAGGACTTACCCGTACCCAAAAAGCTCCTTTGAAGTAATGACATGGAGATAGGGCCAATCACGACTTATGGTAACAAGGAGTCAAAAGACTTTCGAGAATAAAAAGGGGCTTCCCAAAAGAAAAAACTCATCCCCTAGAAAGGGAGGAAAAATATCTCCCCAGGGAGATGAAACAGTAGACAACACTACAAAAACCTCATCCCTCAGAAAACGGTGGAGTGTTAAACATGTCCGAAGCGTGAATCGATGGCAGTCGGACGGAAAAGAGGTTGACCCCTTTTCGTTGTCCTGCACACAGACACGACGTGTTGAGCCGAAATGACTGTCTGGATTCTGCGCGTACCGTCAGGACCAACCACCATATCCCGGAAATAAAAACGGTCAAAAGTGTGCCGTCCTTTCCAAACCCCTGCATTCATGACCTTTATAATATCTAAAGCGTCATGAAAGTTCAGGGAAGCAGAAATGGCTCGGATATCATGTGGTTTAACAGAGAAATTCCCTAACACATGATCACCCGCTATCTCATATGCTAGCTTGATGGTAGATGCTATCCATCGAGACAAAGCATTTTTTGTGACATCATCTGGCCTAATGGTATAAGAAATAAACAATCTCTTTTTACCCCGCCACCGTTTTTTCGTACGCTCCAAATAATACTTCAGTGCACTCACCGGGCAAAGAAGTCTGTCCGAGTTGTCAGATAACAGTGTACGAGATAAACTGTGAATGACAGTAGGTGGAAACTCTTCCCCCGGAGACTGGTTTTTAGCAACAAAGATAGGGTCGGTACGTAAAGTGACAGACCCGTCCAAATTGTAATCAACCAAGTCATGCAAATAAGCATGTATCTCACTGATCCAACGACAAGCTGCCAGTGAAACCAGAAACAGATTCTTCCACGTCAAGGCGCGAAGACTAGCAAACCTCAACGGCTCATAAGGCACACCCTTAAGAACATGTAACACAAGAAAGACATTCCATTTCGGAATAATGTAAGGTCATTCAACCGTGGATTGCAATGATTTAAGTAAATTATGCAACACCAAGTTCGTAAAAAATTCACGACATCCACACTGTTTAAGAGTAGTAAAAATCGCAGCTCTGTGACTTTTCACTGTCGTGACTTTAAGTTTCCTTTCTTGAACCAACGCCAGAAAGTACTCCACTAAATCGTTGACAGTAGGCGATAAGGGATCGAAATCCCATGCGTTTGCCCAACGAACCCACACACACCAGTGACACTGATAAACCGACTTGGTAGAAGTGCACTTTGTTGAAGAGACGAGATGCGCAATTCATGTTGAAAAACCTCTGCGTCGCAAGGAAGCCCTGATAACTTCCAAGCGTGAAGCCGGAAGACCTCGGGGAAAATCCCATACCGCGCCAACTAACCAGGAAATACCCCCCCCCCCTCCATACTGTGCACCAACTAAAGTGTAAACAATAAGAAACCATTCCATAAACACTAAGTTCAATGTCAAGAGATGTATTAACATAAAAGATGGCTATTACGCTGTTAATAAATAACATAAGACAAAAATACATTTCCACTATTTATTTCCCCATGTTCATCACGAGTGGATCACAGGTCATGGGGGTCCTGCGTCCACTCTTACAATATATTGATCTAATTCTATGCATACTTCTATACAATTATTGTAGCATTTACAAGTGTTCAACGTCAGATGCCTTCACCCAAGAATTACATTTGTTAGGCCAGTTCAACCACTTGACATAGTGTTCTTTGTTTAGTCCACGTCCTCTTGTCTTTAGAATCTTCTCGACTTTCCAGAGATTGTCTTCTTTCGCATCAATCTGTTGGAGTTCAGGCTGGTAGAAGGTTCCCAAAATTTCATCACCATCATAGCTGATGGTGAAGATTTCTCCTGTCCACTTCTCGTCATATTCCTGAGTGAATACATTCCTCAGATGAGTGAGTCTCACTTTATCTCCAACCTTGAATCAGAAGTGCTTCTTCTTTGTTTTCACTTCCTCCTTGGGCCAATACATTTTCCACCAAATGTTGGTTTCTTTCTCAGCAGTGACTTTGTTTGGAGCCATACCGATTGTCTTGTGATAGATGAAGTTATAACTGTTGGCAAAGTCTGCAGACGATCGACGTACTCATAGGTAAAGTACCGGTATATCCTTGTCTTGGTGGTTTTTAAAACTCTTTCTGCCACAGCTGCTTTGATTTCGTTGTTGGTGAGTAGATGCTGAATATTTCTTTGTTTGAAGAGTCTCTGAACCTCTCGAGCTCTGAGCTCTTGACCTCGATCCGTGTGAATTCGTTTTGGTTGTCTCCCCTCTTGAACTACATCTTCCAAAGCTCTAGACACTATCAGGCCTTTCTTATCTCTCAATAGTCCCAACCATAGGTGTTTGGAAAACACGTCGATCACCACCAACACAAATGTATAACCTCTGTTATAATTGGAACATTTCACCATGTCCATGAGGTTAGCTGACCACTGGTCATCAATTCCAGTAACTACAATCTTGTTTCTGGCAAACTTTCTTCTGATTGGGCGTTGTAAACTATAAGCTTCTTGTCTTTGCAGCCATTTTCTGATATTGTTTTTGCTGATGACATACTTCACGGCTCTTCTGACATATCTATACAGTTTATCTGAAACAGAAAAACTAGCTGGGTTGGTTGGATCATAATAAATGTCTTTCAAGTAGTCTTCCCACATGATCCTAACTCTTGAGTGGTGTCAACAATTGTAATACTTATTTACAAAGGAGACGTTTTATATAGTCTAGTTGATATCTTCATCATCAGAGTCTTCTTCCGCACTGTCTGATTTCTCATCTATTATGTCAATGTGAGAACTAACTTTCTCAGCTACTGACTTCAGTAGTGGTTTAATTCTCTCTTTGAGTGCAGTATACTCTGTATGGCGTTCCATTTTTTCGATTCTAGCTAGAATCGGTTTCATCAGAGAGGATCCTGAGGAGCACTGAGTAAATAGTAGTGTATTAGCTAATGTATTCATATAAGTCTGCTCCCATGACTTGGCTATCTTTTGATCCACCCATTGTTCAGATCTTCCCTTGTCCAAATAATTTTGACGGTCTTCAGCCATCTCCTCTTTATAACAATTGTAGGTGAGCTCCCACAGATAATCCAATCCAGCTGTTTCCCACTCATCATAGATATCATTATTCCTTTCTTCATATTTAACTCGTTTTGAAGGAGGTTCTCCACCATTTTCTGGACACCATGTTTTCACATATCTCTGCAGATCGTGAACGTCCTGAACACTAATCCACAATCATCACAAGCATGCATTCCGGGGAGCTCTTCTGCACACGTCTGCTCACTTTGAAGGTCTGAATAAGAATGATCTCTTAACTGTTCGCCCCTTTTACAGAATTTGTCACCTCTTCTCCAGTGTCAGGAATTTCACTTCTTTTGTCCAGAGCATTGGGTCGTAATTGTTCTGCAGCAGGGGTCAAAGGCTTCAGATCTATAAAGAGGTGACCATATGGCTCTTTCACAGCATCTTCATACTGATGCATAAACATTTCAGTATGTCCTGGATACATCTGTTGGGCCAACGTCATGACTTGCTGCTTGTCGATGGGGTTGTTGAACAACACCAGGTAATGGCAGTTTCTCCTCTGTGTTGGGTCATTGCTGTTAGAGAGGTTCTGGTTGATGGCGATGATGGATAAGTTTCTGTGGTGACTTCCTTCTGTGAACAGGTCAGTGATACAAGAGTCTTTTCCAGCTGTAGACATCAGGTCGTACAACACAATGAGATTTCTGATTCTGGGATCCAAATGACCATCTTTTTCGAAGTCATTGGGTATGCCTTGGACAAATTCGACCCTTACAGTTGTCTTGATAATGTCATATAGAGGCTGCATCTCCCGAGACGGAAACAATAGGAACCGAACAACAATCCCTAACTGCATCGACAAACTGCTGTCAAGACGCAGTTTCTGCTGGTTTTGGTGGAAAACCAGGGGATGGGGGGGGGGGGGGGGGGGGGGGGGGGGAGGAATGGGAGCCGCAACCGACGGTCCCGTCTGTGAAATCAATGATCCCAACTGAGGCGAAGCGTTAAAAAAGTCTACAAAACTCCGAAATATTTCCTGAAAGCCTAACGGTCATTCCTGCGCCAAGTGCGGAACGGTCGGAGTTTGCGGCCACAGACCACCCCCAGCCGAGGGATATCTGCGCAAACCTCGTCCTCTATCGAGTAAAGTTGAAGAGGTAGGGACCAAAGACAGTGCAAACTGTGAGGACATGTCTGTTGCTACTGAAGTCACCGGACCCTTGGGGTAAACACATGCAAACGGAGGACCCAAACGGGATGAGTCCTCCACCCATCGGTAAACATCGGTCGGGATGCCATCAGAGACGGATCCTGGCATCGGCACAATTGGCTCAGTGCGAAGCAAACTGGCAGAACTCTCCTCGTGCCTTGAGAATGGTGAGGTGCCGAAGCGACTGTCAGCAATCGAAGGCAAAGTCGGGGCCACCTGCTCTGCGGACGAAGCAGTGGAGCTATGCACAATGGAGTGCATGTGCTCGGTAACCGATGAAGTCGTCAAAATCGGTGCCACGACGACTCCACCCTTCCCCCATTCTGTTTGTAAAGGTAACCGTAAAGACGGTGGCGACACCCGAGGCAAAGTCGAAGCACACAAACAGAAGAGGGCACCATCACTAACGAAGACGGCTCACGTACCATGGTCACAATAGGAGCCCGGGGGGAGGGGGGGGAGGGGCGCTCCTGAAGTATCGGTATCTGTACTCGTAACACGGACCGACGAAGAAACACACTTGTGTTTTCCCCCTTTCCAGACACTCTTCGAAGTGTCTACAGACTTATGGGACCTACCCACTAAGTCCGACTTGCCGAATACTGCCGAAGCAGCCGACAAGATTTTGCTGGTACCCAAAACCTGAGTCTGTGAACCGAAGCGAACCCACTGGTCAGGAGACCACGTGGCGCAATCTCACACTGACGGTGTTGGGAACAAGACCGACAGTCCGGACACAACACATGTGAGTCTTTACATTGTAAAGGAAATAGACAACCATCTCGCGCACAAACTTTCCGTGCGCTAGCTATCAACGAACTCGCGTCGGACATGGTAAATTCAACACAGAATTCCCAACTACCAGCCGTATGTCAAGTTCAACCGAAAAACCCCCAACCCCAAACAAACACAAAGTAAAGAAAGCTTTTTGCCAAAACGTAAACAAGTGTTGACAGGTGGACCGCAGAATTGAGAATGAAGTTACAGGTAGCCCGTGCAAGGATAGCATTGCACATATCCGAGAGAATTCTGCAGTGTGAAGGTATGACTCAGGTTGAATAGCATATTTGTTGTGCTAGCACAGTAAGTTGAATAAGACTATATATATATATACTGACACAATGAAAACGCAAAACATATATTTTTCATTATTTTGTTGTGATTAATGAAAAATATATTTATTGGACTTAAAATAAGAATTTATGAGAGGAAGCCATTGATTGGTACTTTTGTCTGGGTTTTAATCCTGGTTTTGTTCTCGTTACACATACAGTAGCAGAAACACAAAATGGTGTAAAATGCGTTCAGTACATGCTCAGTCATGCTGCATGCAATGCACGTGAAATGCCAGTATGTGGACACATAATAGTCACGTAACGGTGTCATATTCCTTGTCACATTAAGAATGCCAGACTCACAGAAGAACAAAGGGAGCGAGCGTTGGGCATGGTTGAAGGGGGGACTTCGCAAAGCCAAGTTGCTAGGACCTTCAGAGTCCATCCATAAACTATTGGACGACTCGTTGAACGTCATCAACAGACCGGGAGTGTCCGTGATCGACCTCTACCTGGTCAACGTCCCGTTACGACCCAACGCCAAGATCGGCAGATTCGACGACACCACCTCCGTGACCGGTTCAGAACTACGACGATGACTGCAAGCAACACGATAGGACGTCATGGAAGGCCTATCCATCCGATGACGGTCATCCGTCGACTCAGAACGGCTGAACTCAGATACAGACGCCCGTACAACGGTAACATCATGACACCGCGACATCGTGCTGTGAGACTACAGTTTGCTCTCCAGAATGGTAATCATCCACCAGCCTTTTACCGAAGCATTGTTTTCTCAGATGAGTCCCGTTTCTCTGTCTCCTTTGCCGATGGAAGAGCACGTGTGTACAGGAGACTCCATGAACGGTACGTTGACGGATGTGTGAGGGAACGTGATCGATTTAGCGGCGGTTGCCTGATGGTATGGGGGGCAATCAACTGTGATTTCAGGAGTGATTTCATCATTGTCCACGATGCCCTTACATCCCAGCGTTATGTTGACGTAATTCTAAGACCAGTTCTCCAGCCACTTTAGCGCCGTCACCGAAGACCAGGAGGTCCCCTTCTGTTTCAACAAGACAATGCCCGTCCACACACTGCAAGAATTACCCAGGCATTCCTGCAACAAGCCGGCATCACCGTTATGAACAGGCCCGCCGTTTCACCGGATTTGAACCCAATTGAACACATGTGGGATGAATTAGGACGTCGTGTACGTCACCGCCAGCCACCACCGCGTAACGTCGCTGAGCTTGCACAGACGTTGAAGGAGAAGTGGAGGAACATTCCTGTGGCTTATTTGAGATGTTTGTGCCAATCCTTTCCCCGTCGTCTTCGCGCATGCTCACGGGCCAATGGTGGACACACCAGATACTGACCTTGATATGGGGGGGGGGGGGGGGGGACTTTTCGATTATGAATGCAACTCGATTACTGATGATAACTGGCCATGTTTCCATGTGAATGTATCTCATGAATACCAGTCATTAATGTCATATTACATTATCCATCAATTCATTAATAGTTTGTCGTCATTTGCAATGAAAAGTTGTTTTTGCGTTTCTGTATACACACACACACACACACACACACACACACACACACACAGAGAGAGAGAGAGTGTGTGTGTGTGTGTGTGTGTGTGTGTGTGTGTGTGTGTGTGTGTGGACTGTCCAAACCGGCATCTATCTAAACGGCATTATTTGTAAACCGCCAGAGTTTTAAAGTCCCGTTCAGCTAGCGTTAATTTATTAGGAAACAAAAAATCTGTCGACACTGGATGCCTTCTACTCTGGACTTCGGATGCAAATTCAAGAACAAAAGAAGCTTTCATTTAGTAATTATAGCGATCTTGCCCCTATACCGTCTATACCGGCATGCAATCATACCTACGTTCTGCCGGTGGTCACCTAACAATGACGGCAGTTCACCGGTAATTAGGACACCACAGAAAGTGTTATGAAATAATCGCGCCTCTGAGTGCCGATGAACAACACCTGTAGTAACGGGTGTAGGTAGCAAGATAAATCGTATTATTATTTGTATGTGATCATACCTTCATTGCATCATACCGATCTGTCTAAGACAATAAATTCAGATCCCTATTTTATGTGATATTAATCAATAAAATAATGTTATTTATTCTGCTTGTTATTTTAAATGCGTATTGATCTGAACACATATTTTTATTACAGTCAAATGTTAATATCCCACTTTCAAAAGAGGGGACTGAACTTATGTCCTGCTTTTCACAGGTAGGTAGGTAACTAGGTTAACGTGCTTATATACCACTTCCTCACCAATCCAGGTACTATTAGAGTAGATGTAATGTGTTAAGATCAAAATGTCAAACAAGCGTCTGTTAAGCATCTGCTATTTTTCGAACAATCATTCTCTGCTGTCGGCATGTTGACCTACTAACAGAACGCCTGATGTTACGTCACAGATCTGATGCGGGTCAAATCGACTTAGCAGTGGGTTTTTTCCCCAAGCGTTTTACAAAAAGTCACTTTATTAATAACTGGGATGGTATTTTTGGTTTTTATTTTTAATACTGTAATGTTTATGCATTTGTTTTATATACTGTGTATTAATAATGTGCCATGATTGTGGACCTTTAAGTTATTGTGACATTTAATCTCTCCACTATAGTAAGGTACACGTCATCTGTTAACACGGCTCCAGTGTTAGTAACGTAGCCCATGCTCTGCTTACGAAAACCCCATTGTGACGTACGTTGGCCATACGAGGATTTCCGATGGCGTTTGGGCCTGAGAGAATATACCTTAATCAACCGTAACGTCCTGTATACCTTTCATAATATAGACTCGTCTTGTCATTCCCACAATTCCACCAGACGACCATGGTGATTTTCACTAATTGTTTACAATAGTTTTATAGTGGGAACGATATTGGAGATCGTGGCGGGATTATGAGTGACGGATTGTTTCACTTGGCTAACTGATTCCATGCGTCCAAATAACTTAGGACATGGCGATCATGAAATAATGGAATAAACATGCGTCTGAAATGCGTCTTTGAAAATAAACTGAGACGGTTATATTATCACTTGTGGTGATGAGCAGGCGTCCAAGTCTGCTTTCCATACGTTCAGGGACGCATGTATAACGGTACTCTGACGACAAACGAGTCACCGGAAGGGTTCACAGTTTATTAACAAATGATTGAACTTCCGCACACACGCAGTATAGATAGTACAACGAAATAAACGACCCTGTAAAGACAATAGACAATAAATATCACAGGCTTAAATAGTTAAAATACACACATAAAACAGTCAATATTCAATCATATACATAATTCATAATTCAAATATGATTGAATCATACCATGGGATATAAATAACATGTACAACATGATCTGCCTTTATTAAACACTTGAGTAATTATACAGGCAATACACTACCAACTAACGTCCCGTAACGTACTTGTTGTCAAAATAAAATACACATGTACTTCTAAATGTAAATAAAATGCATAACGCTTAATTGTAAAGACATTTGTTATATTTACATTTAATAATTAACCGATCTGTCAAATATGGAAATACTTACTACACCAGTATATTAATACTTATTATTAATATAATCCAATACTTCAATATATAATCTCCAGTGATAGAATACACCACAAACAATACAATAATCTTTTATACGAGACACATACGATTCAACTGCACTGGCCAGGCGCTCATGAAACGTACGTGCAGCATACAAAGCACGTGCGTTATATTATACTGAACAAAAAAAGAAACTTCCGATTTGTACATGTAGTATTTGTTGTGTTAAAGAATTCATTGTGTAATGAAATTATATAAGTAGTATTAGCCTTGAGCTGTATTATCAGGATTCATGAATTTTATCCATTATTTTTGCACTGTTAATCGTCGACAACGTGAAATTCAATTTGCACGTGCATGCATGGTTCGACATGTCCCGTTTAGCATTCGGTCAATTTGTTTTACTTGTCTTACTGACACTGTTGTCAAGTGAACGAAAACGCTTCAAAATTTGTAAATAAATTAACGTTTTTAACATTGTAGCATTTTTAGTATGCCAAGAATGCCCAATAATTTACGCGAACGAGCGATTGGCATGCTTTATGCTGGCATGTCAACAGAAGACGTTGCAAGGCATGTTGGGAGTTCTAGTCGAGCGATACGAAATCTTCGTGTAAGATTTCGAACGACAGGAAGCACCAACGACTTGCCACGTCGTGGACGTCCGCGTGTTACAATGCGTGGTCAAGACCGCTATATCATGAACACGCATTTGCGCAATCGATTCCAAACTGCCACTGCTACTGCTGCTAACACACCTGGGCCTCATAATAACCGAATCAGTGGGCAAACTGTTCGTAATCGTCTGCGGGAGAACGGTTTACACGCACGAATTCCTTACGTCGGATGCATTTTAACGCAAAGTCATCGTCTAAATCGTCTTAATTGGGCACATGTACACACTCGTTGGATACGGCGACGCTGGAATACCGTTCTTTTTTCGGATGAATCCAGATTTTCTTTACAACGTGGTGATTGCAGGGTGCGCGTCTACCGTAGGAGAAATGAACGCTATGCTGACTGTTGTGTTCTTGAACGAGGTCGTTTCGGGGATGGGGGTTGTGTCATGGTCTGGGCAGCCATTGCCCATGGTTATCGTTCACCACTAGTCGTCATTGATGGCAATTTAAATGCTCAACGTTACCGCATTGACATTCTCGCTCATCACGTCATTCCTCTGTTCCATAACAACGCCAACATCTCGATTTTTCAGCATGATAATGCCACCTCTCATACAGCTAGAGACACTGTAAATTTTATTAGGACAAATAACATTGATTTCATTGATGACTGGCCCGCTAAAAGTCCTGATCTCAACCCCATCGAGCATGTCTGGGATAGTCTGGACAGACGATTGAGGCGTCGTCCCAACCCACCCACTAACGTCAAAGTACTTCGTCAAGCGCTCATTCAGGAATGGAACAATATTCCACAGGCAGAAATCAACACTTTAGTCAATTCTATGCGCCTGCGATGCACTGCAGTGGTCAATTCAAGAGGTGGTCATACCCGTTATTAAGTGGGTTTTTTTTTTTTTTTAACCCCTACCACACTTCGTCAAAATTTCTCCCAGTTTCTGTTAACCTATGGCCATGATTTTTGCACCAAATGACGAGAAGCCATATTTATATAGAGTAGAAGAAAACAACCTATATTTTCGTATTGCAGGCCTGCTGCAGGCACATTTGCAAAAAGAAATAAAAAATAATAAAATTAAAGTTTAAACAAGAACTTATAATTATTATATAGGCCTATATGTGTGTAATTTAACGGTATATACTTTTATTTTAAAATTTAAAAATAAATAAACAAATAAATAAATAAATAAATAAGATGTAGTAGTCGAAGTATGGCAAATACAAGTATAGAGAATGTCCAAGCAACTCTAAAATTAGATTAAATGAAAAATGAAGACCACACAAATTTGATGATAAAAAGAGTATACTCTTTATTCAAGAATTGGATGCATCCGTTTCTTTGTTCATTGGAAGTCGATGGAATTGTGTATTTTATTTACAGTATAATGTGGAATTTGGATCAATGCACATGCTTTAACCATTTTGGTTACTATTAACGTCGGTTATTGTCGACAAGCAACAACATTAAACTCAACGTAGTCACATTCTGTGTGGGAAGCCATGGCGTTCCATCAGGTTTGTCACGTTTTAGTGCATCTACCCAGAAGCGGCGTTTGGTCTCTTCTTTTCGAAATTTATAAAACGATATTTTTTTTAACATCATTTTATGATCAATGCAGCCAACTGCACAAAATGTTTTAGGCATCTTGGCCGTTAACTGCTGTAAATGATCGACGAAAGTTGCCTCAATTCACTATCAAATCATAGGTAACTAGGTTGGACTATATCAATTAAAATCCCATAGGCGACCATGTTAACGTTTGTGTTTAAAAACATTACATGCAATATATCAACCAAACTATAACCCATAAATATCAGTACTACAACCCCTACCTCAAAGCAGAAAATATACCTTTCATGGCTCATTTTCGGTATAACCAGATGTTTATAAAACACCCCTAGTTTTGCACAAAATTTGAGTACTTTTTTTTTTTTTTTTACAGGTACCCCATACATGTTCCAAGCACACGGCTACCTGACACGGTGGTAAAATTGCATACATTTTAGCCCAGATGAAACAACCAACACACTCACATTTATAACCAATCACAGGACTTGTGATGTTAACTTCTCTATCAATAGGCGGTGCACCTCGAACTTTCACCCAACCGGAAATTAATTGGTTTGGTGCTACCACTAAGGAAAAGCTTCACCGCATCAAGCAATAAACAATGGCGGCCAGGGGTCGAAGTACCCGTATGTTCGGTTCCGACAATTACTATTGCAGTTGTCAAAAGTTGAATTAGTGAAAAGTGAAAGTGAAGACCGACTTGAAAGGGTTAAAGTGATTTCAGTGTTACTGTGTGTGTGGATTTCTGAGGAAGTTTGTGATTGTATGATATTATAGCCTATATATTCAATATTTTCTCATCAGATTCTACATTTCATATCAAAAAATAAATGCACACAACACTTGGTTTTAACTGTTTTAACATGTTTATTCTTAATTGCCTGGGAACAACATAAACTTGCCAACTAGAATAAACATACATTTGCAATATTCATTGTTTATCTTTTGCTTCAACAATTAGGCCCTATGTTCAATCAACATAAAAAAAAACACACACAAAAAACCCCTAAATCACAATATCCGAGATCACAAGAATAAAGAAAAAGTATATGGCTTTCTGACATGCTCATTACATCTTACAGTATGAAAAATATATACCAATGAGGAGCTTTTAACAAAGATGAACTGTAACCAAGGTTGTCGGGGTTCGCACTATGAACCCTGTAGTGTGAAAAGCAGCGATATAAACAGAAAGTAATCTATCACATAGAACAGACTTGTCTAACAAGCTACAACACTGGAATGCTTTGTACACTAGACCTGTCGTAACAAGATATTAATTATAAAAGTGATAACACATCCTGCACATCTTTTAAATCCACTTGTCTAACTTGAGGGAGGGGTAGGGGGGTATTTACTATACATAGCTGGGAACACTTTTGTATTAGGGAGTGAAATGCATAATTGGTTCCAATATATAGATAAAAATGTGAAGAAAAAAAAAGAGTAAGGTTTTGAAACTCTGGGCATTGATGCAAGCTTTTTATTAAAGAACAGGAACATTTTTGGTAGTGCAAAAACCAATTTTTTTAAGGAAAACAAAAAATCCACATTTTCATCTGTAAATAATATATTAAAAACCAGTTAGAATCTTTGTCACCATCTCTACATTTTTAGACAATTTGTCTCCGATTGAAAATGTGCTATATAAAATAGACTACGGACTGAACCTTTGAAGAAACATTTAGATTTTTCAAATGTAAGTAGTCACAATTTCAGTCTTGCATATTTAAATCCATTATAGCTGTTCATTTATTTATCTACTCATGTATTAGCCAATCTTGAATTTAAGCTGAATTTGACGTCAAAAAAACTAAAGAAAAAAAGTACAAATTGTTAATTGTTGCAAATTCCATTCTGCCAGACAAATATTTATTAGAACCAACCTTCACCACCAATAGTATTGTCTAGTCTGTGCCAGTCATATATGGTTACTTTGAATTAAGTTTATAAATAGAAATTATTACAAGTGCATGCGAAACTTTACGAACAGTTTTACACCCCCTCCCAAAAAAAAGGCAGGAGGAATATAAATTTCATAAATGTTTTACACCTCATTTTGCAGGTGATTGCTGCCCAGCACCAAAATATTTTGGTCAGTAATTGCAAATAAAATAATTCTCAATATTTCTTATCATATAGGTGAACTTGCCAAACAATTCAAGATCTTTGTACTGAAATTTGTTGGGACCATCTATCTACAATTCAAATTTTCAGTAATAAGTTGCTATGATTGGGCAACACTGGAAAACAATACATATAATATGTATAATAAACAAATTGCAGTTATTACAAAGATAATCGTTTGATTTTATTGGTGTAAAAACTAAATGCACCAAATATTAAAAACTAAATGCATATACACATTCTGAGAACTCCTCAGGCCAAACCAATTGATAACCCAAATAAACATTTAAATTTCTGCTTCTAAAACTGATGTTATGATTGATAGCACCATGACTGAAAGCTTGCTAGACACTGCTGCAATAATTTAATTAATTTAATTTCACAAATATATTCCAAAGCTTCCGACTCCAATACATATAGACATAGACAAAACAATCTATAGATATGACAAATACAGTTAATGGCCACAGCAAATGATAGTACTGTATTTAGGGATCTCGCTAAATACAGTTGATGGCCACAGCAAATGACAGTATCATATTTAGTCACCTCATTAAATACAGTTAATGGCCACAGCAAATGACAACCGTATTAGCTACCTCACTAAATACAGTTAATGGCCACAGCAAATGACAACCATATTGGCTACCTCACTAAATACAGTTGATAGCCACAGCAAATGACTGTACTGTATTTGGCTACCTCACTGTTCAAATGTAGTGGTGTAATTTTAAATATCAACTCTCGTTAAATGATTGAACAATAAAACGTGATACTTTTCTCATTTATGGAGGGAATGTGTCATGCTGACCTATTTTAGTCATGCAGGTAAGGGTGGGAATCTTTGAAATGCAAGTTAGTATGTATTTTAACAGAATTTCACTTTATTTGAAACCGTCAGTGAAGCAGAACATATTACAGATAACGTTTTTTTTTTACATGTATGTAATATTTTATAAACCTTTATATTTTTGAAGTATACATGTAGCTTAAAACAAGCTTATCGAAAACCATGAATGGCTTGCTTTTGAGGTGACCATAAAAATCTGACTGGTTAAGACACATACATCGTTTAATGAGATGTGTTTCAAATATTTTTTTAACTGAAGTACAAATTTGTTGATCATATTTGTTTAACTAACACATTTCTAAGTAAATGTATACACTCATCACTGGGATTTGACATCTTACCATCAAATGTGATAATGGCAACTGCATTAACATCCCAACCCCCTACCAACACACAAGATACACCACATGGATCTAACAATTTGGCATTAAAAATGATTCTAGAAAACTAATACATGTACAATGAATAACAGTGGCCATTATCAAATTTAATGTAAAAAAGATTAAAATTCCTATGCATACATACAACACACACATACATACAAATATAGTTTAGTTTAAAACCACACTGCAAACACAAGGCCAGTAATTTTTTTTTACAAGATCTTATATCCTTGTTCCCAAGGATATTCTCATCTCGTCTTGTTAGTATTGTTAAAGTTAAAATTACACACATCTTCTGTGACTGCATCCACTATTGATAGCTCTCCGGTGCTCTTTTCATGTTAATTATTCCAATAAATTATTAAATTTAAGTTAATATAATCTCTTTACATGCAATACATATTTCTAAAAAAACACAAAGTTAATAAAACGTGGGTGATAATTAAGTCACAAGGCATGACTTTTCGGATAAGTTTGTCTCAAATATATAGAGGTTATGCTCCACCAGTGAGTTACAAGCCACCTCTCTATGTATTGGAACTCACTGGTGGAACACTAGCCCGAGGTTCAATAGATCAGCCTCCTTTTTAGTGTCCCAAGGCTCTGGGAATGTGTTTATAAATGATCTTTCTTACACACCTGCTGGTGAGAACATTATTCGTTATTTTTGATAACACATACTTGTTAACACATACACGTGCGATAACATTTTACAGACATATGACTGTGCTGCACCTAGGTGATGACCAGGTCACCAATGGCATAACACCCAGTGAAAAAGCACGTAGAAACTGACCACTAGATGTTACGTACAAGTTAACCTGAAATTGACTTGTCTGTGATGCACAAATTAACTTTAAGCGCTAGGACCGTACATAGGTTTTAGTTGGAAAAGTGTTTAAATTTAGTTTAAAACTGTTTTTTGAAGATCATGTAAGATCGTTAGATACATTTTAAAACAACTTCTTGTAAGATAAATTGTATCTTAACGGCCGGTCATGTAGTATTCTCTATCAAGCTGCTGGTTGGTAGGATTAGCCTATGCGGCAGTCCGTAGTGTTTCTCTCTCAGGATCTAGACCAATGGTTATAATGATGCATTCA
Source organism: Gigantopelta aegis (assembly GCF_016097555.1). Classification (NCBI taxonomy): domain Eukaryota; kingdom Metazoa; phylum Mollusca; class Gastropoda; order Neomphalida; family Peltospiridae; genus Gigantopelta; species Gigantopelta aegis. The sequence continues at coordinate 35,257,434 of NC_054702.1, forward strand.
TCAGAGAATGTGAATATCACATTTCCCAATTTACAAGTTGTGAAGAGTGTTTGTTTTGCGAAATAACCTGTGAACACAACTTGTGAACTAGGGTAGGATTTTCTGTCTCAATATTTACAACTCGTGGTAGGAAAAAAAAAAAGGCTGAACAAACACGGATCATTCTTGCAATTATGAGCTGGTGTGTGTGAGATTGGAATGACAGTTGGAATGACAGTGCAGATTGTCTATAATTCGCATGAATGCTCTTCACTTGGTGTTCACGACCACCAAATGAACGCAACATAATAACCATGTTAGACACCAGAGAGCCGTAGTATAAAATATGCCAAGATGTTGTCAAACATTCCTGTCCTTTAATATATAATGATTCTTATTGCACAAAATGTATTCAATTAATTTGTCCACCGTTTACATTGTCTGAAAGTGAGTACTCGTGCACTAATGTTATTTTTGCAAAGAATGGACGTTACCACGTCTGGGCCCTGTTTTTGATGTGAACTTAGTGTTAACATCACCATAAGTGCCTAACTATCTTATGCACTAAAGACAATTTTAGCGCTAAGATTGCTTAGTAAAATGACGCCTGCCCCAAGTTCAGCCAGTGAACATTTCGTAATGTTCGCGAACTGTTTGATTGGTTCCCGAAGTGGCAATTCTGTTTACTGTGTAGCGTAAATATTAGTCTAGCGAACGTTAGCAACAAGCAGTTGACTGAACTTCCAGCTGGTTGTCAGCCCTTGAAATGAAATCACTACAAAAGAGTTATACCATGTTTACAGTAACATTTATTGATAATCTAATACTATAGCAAAACATTACAAGATTAAATATTAACAGATTAAAAACTAGACAGTATATTGATATCACAAAATATGGAATCCAACTATCAAACAATACTTTGTTTCACTTTTACTTAAATGTGACCATTGTACATTTTTTCTTTTGTAATACATCTTTTTCTTTCTTTCTTTTTTAACAGGTATAATGTTAAATTAAAAAATAAATGTGTAAAACATAACCATGTATTTTTCATCCATTTCTGGGCTGTAATCCACATAAATACAAATATTTATTATGTATTACTTAAGAGTCCGCATTTGTTTTGCTATTAACACAAACTACAAGCGCTTAGTTTCCAAATTTAATACCAAAAATTCAGGACCAATTTTCTTTTTAATTTTTATTAATAATGTTTTAAAATATTATTCATATCTGCTATCATATAAAGCAGAATTTTGTCAATTATATAATGAAGAAATGGATCAAAGATAAAATGAAGTACCTAACGGAGACCATACTGAAGGTGACAACATATTATTGAAACATTCCACACAGCAACACATTGTACCAGCAATGCTCTTACACAACAAAAACTGCAGCACTTCTAACATATCTTGATATATCGTGGAGGGAGAATAAAGATTCCTGGATACCACCTAATTTCTTCTTAATTTAAAACCTCGATATAAGACCCACATGTTCACTGAACAAATGTTGACAAAAAACCTTGTTCAGACTGGGTAAGAATGTAGTTTTTCTGCACGTTGTGGGTTTATCATTTGCCTATGTCTGTATGCAGTGATATGGTTATCAGTGTAAACACACACGACCCTCTCAATGAAAATCCAGAGACGATGTATGAGTGGACGAGGGGTGGAAGGACACCAGTGCTTGTCTTCAGGCCAGTCTTTCAGTCAACATCTGGTGACGACTTGGAACTGGACGAGGGAGGCGGGTCATCTGTGTATATCTTGAGAGCCCGTTCTTTACGAGGAGAGTAACTCAGTCGGTTACTGCAAAGGGAAAAAATATAAGATTTATTATTTTCATGTTCATAAACTTCACAATTTTTATTATTTAAAAAACAAATGTTTACAAAAAGGGTTAATCACACAATAACTTGTAAAGGATTAACACAATTATATATTTTTTTAAATGTTTACATAAAGGGTTAACCACACTGAAGGAGAGTAACTTATGAAGGATGAACCACATTTAATTTGTTAATTTGTTCTCAAATCTAATTTTCATATATTACTATTTGAAATATCCATTAGAAATCTCATTCAGTAACACATTTCAATTCCTATGTCTGTAATTCAATAAGAAACTGAGGAAATGCAATATGTGGCTGAATTATGATTCACAGGTTATTACATACATGCATTTCTTTTCATTACAAAAATATATTTGTTTGCATGATTAAAATATTTTGCTTACCTCAAATTTTCTTTTTGTTGTATTTCCTTCTTTTTGTCATCTGACAATTCCATTAGTTCCTCAGTTTTGTCCCTGAAGAATTAAATTTCATATATAATAACTAAATTAAAAACAATACTTAGAATTTGTTTTATTTCCTTCTTAGCCGAGTGATCACATAAAAACCCACCACAAAATTAAACTTTCAAAAAACCTTCAAGGATAAAAAAAACACCCAGAAATCTTTGAATTAAGTGAACTAAAGAGATTTTTTAAAATTCAAATGAATTAAGTCGGAACAACTAAAAAACAAAGTGCTCTTGTAATCTATTTACACAACTATTTAGTATACTTGTATGTGCAGTCATATCTATGCTGAAACTGTAATTGACTTTTTCCCCCTTCTAATCCCGAGTTCCTCGTTTCCTAAGCAATCTAAACGTATACTGCACATAAGACCAATCTTGATCTTTGTGAATAAAAAATAATTATTTAATTAACCTTCTGACTACTGCAGGCAAGATATCTCGGCTGGCATCATGCCAGTCGACATACTATACACTGTATACAGTGCATCCCTACTTCATATTTCCCGGTGTTTTGCCACGACACTTACCAAAACAATTAGATAACTGGAAATGGAAGACAACTCAGTTTCCTGTATCTTTAGTTGTTGTTTTTTTAAAAAGAAAATACCTTTAAATTTTGAGTTGAAAAAGTGGTTTTCGGCAAGTATTTTCGCTTGACAACATAAATACTGCCTGATTTTTTGCTTAATTTTGATGAACTTTAACTGATCTAAAATATAGTACAAATTTGAAAAACCCACAAAAATAATACTTAACGATTCACATATGAACTTTACTTTATGTGTTTATAAAACATTCAAGTGAATATATGTGAGTAAAATTTATAAACTTGTACCCACTCAACGTGTTTTTTGTCAAAAATTAATCCAGTAGTCGAAGGTTAACCCTCACCTGTAGTACATGACATTGCCGTCATCTGAAATGTACAGAGGCCAGACATTGAGTGTGGATACTTGTGGGTTCCATTCGAGATCATTATGGATGTCCAAAACCGACACTTCACATGGAAACGTTCCTTTACCCTATTCAAACAGAATGATGGGTTGCATTACACAAAATCCAAGACACACTTGTTCAAACATTAGTCAGCTTAACCAATGGTTAACAGAACTTTTAAAAACAAAACACTGATTAAAAAAACAAATTGTAATTGAAGAGATATGTTGAATCGTGATTTAAAACAATCTATGGTAACCACTTAAAACAAAATCCAAACTGTAATATGTATTTATAAAATAAATACTTACAAGAAAAATATTACACTAACACAAGGTTAGAGTAACCATACTTTGGACATAGAAATGCACGAGTAATGTGTATCATGGCAATAAAACATATACATAGACTGAATGGTAGATGGAAAAGAGCTGCAAGTGAACAAATTGTAATTTAAAACCTCATCCTTGTGGAATTTTAGTTCAATTCAATTGTATTGTCCTCTTTCAGGCTTTCTGCTAGAAAATAATTAGAGGGTATATAATAAAAATAAAACAGATCATAAGTACCTCTACTAGGTGGTTATGGGTTTGAAATGTTTTGAAACCGGACACGCCATTTCATAT